>NC_092337.1:445560000-445863750 GCF_046630445.1 Rutidosis leptorrhynchoides | reverse complement strand
TCGTGTTCTCTCAATTATTGTTCTTATAATTCATATTTACTATTCAATTGAGAGTCTGGTGTTCATAGTTCAAATACTGTGAACTTATAGGTCGCACCAATGAAAGATGCATCACGTCAAGAAGTTTCAGTTTCAACCCTTTTTCAGACGCGTCAGCTTCCGCTTTCAAAAACTCTGGTAATTCAACCTCTCGAAGGATTCGCTTAAAATAAGTCAACTCAAACTCACCTTCATTTTTCACAAGTGTCGACCATGACCCATTTTCAAAATGGTCCGGGGTAGAAGTTCTATAAAAGATTGTAGCTTTGTGGTTGGATTCCATTATGATCTTAAAAAGACTTTTTAAGGTTTTTCGGTAAGCAAAATCAATACCAATATCAGTGTACTGATCTCTTTCACAAGCATGACATCCCAAAATGGAGTTGTTTTCGTGGTAAATTGTTAGTTTTGTAAACCATTTACCACACGAAAATAAGATGTAATTCCATGCGTCATATTGTTCGGCCCATATATTGTCAAGAATGTCCACGTGGACATCGATTTGTGGACTTGATTAAGTTCTAAAAATTAAGTTTCAATTTTTACCCAAAAATTCAAAATATATGAATATACACAATATAGCTTGTAACTTGATTACAGTCAATATTTCAAAATTAAAAACTATTGGGAAAGTATACTAGTGAATCTATCTAATTCCTATTCCTATAAAATTAAAATCTCTCTGTTAAACTATAATTGTGGAACCCTATTTCTTGCAAGATTTGTTTGTCAAACCAAAATCAATATCTGTCAATCATGGTCAATCTCTAGTACTAATTTGCTCAACGATTTCTCCCAAAATCAACATGAATTTCATAATCTTCATAATTTCATATTCAAATAAAAACACTCATATCTTAAATTATGGCAAGAATGAAAATGAAACAGTCCTTCCACACAATTCAAAATGAAGAGAAGGACGTTTTTTCTCTTCGATATATTATTGATCCAAAAGCAAGCCACAAACGGGTAACTAACAAAAAGTAAATAAAAACCCTGTTTAATTAATTAATTTATCATAACCATAATCTATAGTACTGATCAAACAATTCATTAGCTCTTTGACGTATCTTATTGGGTGGTGTTGGTGTGGCATAAATGACAACACCAAAAAAAACAAAAAGAGAATGTGTAGGTAGCGGGGTCAACTCTATCAACACTAACAACTTCTAAATCTCTTATAAAATCAGTAAGAGACAACTTAAAGCATAGAAGAACAAAATGTTTTGCGAGCAAAAATAACACACGAGTATTCATTCAATTCAACAACATTATTATTAAGATTAAGATTAAGATGTTTTTTAATCAGATATCCTCATCTCTACTCCAAGGAGATTTTTAACCACCTCATATGACACAAATGCAATCGCTATTGAATGAACAACCTGTTCAAATATGAACATAAATTTGCATTAAAATAAAGTTCCAATAGCCATATATACTTGAAATAAACCATACTAATAACATAAAGAGCAAACACAATTGGCTATAATTTGTCAAATTCAAACTTGGTCAACATTGTACTCAGTCAAATTTGGTCAAACTAAGGATTACTCCGAAAATCAGTCAAAACTGAGCATAGAGTCAGGATTACTAAGAAAATCGGTCAAAATCGGTCAACATTCTACTCAATCAAAACTCTGGATTACCCCAAAAATCGGTCAAAACTAAGAGCATAAAATCAGGATTACCCCATGGAATTTGAAATCCTCCTAAGATTTGAAATTCTATCATGCGTTTGGTTCGGGGGGATTTGTAAACCCCCCAGGATTGTAAAACGTAAACGTAAAATGCTAAAAACTTAAACGTAAAGCGTATGTTGTAGTAAAATGTAAACCGTAAAACGTAAAGTAATCATAAAGACAGATGATGATATTAAAAGAGAAATATAAGTTGGCGTTACCATTTATCTTCCATCATGACAACAGCAACAATAAGCCGTACCACCTACTTCTTCTTCTCAGGGGCTTTAAAGCACTCAAGAACATCGAGTTGCTCTTTCATGCATAGAAATTTCCTAGGAATATAGGGGTGTCTCAAATTCACCGAAAAGAGGTTGTAAACCTCATCGGTAGTCATTTTGGAGATCAAGTGAGCAACCTCTTCCATCATCAACTCCATGAGGCTTATTATATTCAAATCGAAAGCAGCCTGAACCCCGCAAACCATAAAAATTATTATGAAGCAAATTAATTAATTAAAAAAAGATGATAAATAAACAGGAATACAATAATAGAATTTCTAACATACGCAAATTATATTAAATAAATAATAATAAAATAAAAAAAAAACAGGGAAAAAGAAAAAAATGGAGGCGTACAATTATAAGATCAAGAGCATCGGCCCGATGGAGTTGGTAAAATATGGAATTGAACTCATTCAACTTATTTCGTCGGAGGAGTTTATCATGGCGATAATGATCGCAGATTTGCACACGTTCTTTACAAAAGAATTCAACCTTCTTAATGATATCGCTATTGCTTTCGACTTCTATGGAGCTTAAACCGATCATGTAAAAGGCTTGGATCTCTCTAGACTCCATTTCAAAGATGCCGCCGTCAATTATTATCCCGTCCGAACAAACAATATCAAACTTAATCATTTCTAGTTCGCTATCGCTTTCGACTTCATCATCATCATCGCTATATGAATATGGATCCAAGGGGGGTCGGTCGACTACACCCCTTAACATCTCCTTCGTCTTACGAATAATTTCTTCATTCTCTTCACTTTCTACAAAGTTTTTCTCTTGAAATACATCTGCGCAAGTGCTATAATATGAAATCATCATCGCCATCACCGACAAACAAAAAAAAGTAAGTATGATCGAGAATATATACAAATGTGAAATGTCTACACGAGATATTTACACGATCAAATGTCTACACAATCAGTTTGTTACTCCAATTAAGCATACAAAGTATATAATCAGCCAATACCATTAATATATATATTCGTATCCCTCTTATCAACTTGTACACAAATGCACATCTTTGATTCAGTTTTTGATTTAACCAAATATTATTAAAGACAATAAGACGTCTAAAATTATTTTGTTAATTAAATAGTTCGAAACTCACAATTTTGAAAATAACAAAAATAATCGAAATGTTGATCTCGTTATTTAATTTAAGGGTGCGTTTGCTAAAAACTGAATGATTCAGCGCAGAATAATTCTAAATGAATCAAAGGTTCTGAATGATAATAACTTGTTTGTTTATCCTATTTAACGAATAATGTAAATGATGTAAAATTATCTTACACATGAATAAAAACTACAATATATGTTTAAAAAATGCTCTTCGTATAATTTAAAGAGAATATAAAATAAAATTCAGCTTCTTAATGGTTAAGAATAAATTTCAGCTCTGAATGGTTCAAGCACTAAATGCTGAACGATTCGGCACCATCTGCATTCAGATGTCAGAAACAAACGCATTGAATGCTGAATTGCTCAACATTCAATGCTGAACCATTTCATTAAGAGGTAAACAAAGTGATAAAATTTGACTTGGGTGCGTGGAATGAGGAATTTAAGGAGGTTAAGAAACTGTCAAATTAATTGCTTTGGCTATGACTATCCTATCCTTTTAACTTTCTTCACGTTATAATTTGAATTAATTAATACTGTTTAATTTGCAGCCATTGATCTCTTAAATCTAAAGGTTGTAAATAGTTATCGCAGTTTTGTACATTTTACTTGTTTATATATATATATATATATATATATATATATATATATATATATATATATATATATATATATATATATATATATATATGTGTGTGTGTGTGTGTGTGTGTGTGTGTGTGTGTGTGTGTGAGATCCATGACTAAGCAAAAAAAGAGTACAAACTGGATAAGCAAATGTGGACCACATAAAAAATGATTAATGATTACTTTATCATTCATCATAGAGATGAATAAATTAATCATTCATCGTTGTTTTGATGAATGATAAATTAATCATTCATCATTTTTTCTATGGCCTACATTTACTTATCCCGTTTGTACCCCAAAAGTTCCCTAGATCCGTCCCATATATACGTATATATATACGTATATACGTATACGTATATATATATACGTATATAAATATACGTATATGTATATATGTATACATACGTATATGTATACATACGTATATGTATACATACGTATATGTATACATACGTATATGTATACATACGTATATATATACATACGTATATATATATATATATATATATATACGTATATATATATATATATATATATATATATATATATATATATATATATATAGAAAGTAGAATTAGATAAAAACAACTTGGGAGCATAATAATAAAAACACTAATGGGAAGAAATGAAGAAATAATACTCACCGTCTTCTTAAAACGAAATGTGCTTTTAGCCATAGCCGTCTGCAATGATATCAATTCGGAAGGATAACACAATTAGGTAGGCGCACAAGCAAAGAGGGAGGGTTTACATGCATTTATATATGTAATATGTAATGTAATTAAGATATTAACCGTAAAAAGGTACCAAAAGAGTACATAATAGTGTAGTGTAGTAAACTCACTGTTGTTCATGAGATAGGGTTTTATACAGATCGTCGTATGACACTTTTAATAACTCAGCATCCCAAATACTCCTTTCTTTGGCTACAATCAATCAATCAAGTTGTTATTAAGAGGAAAATCTTTGAAAATGGGATTAATTTATTAATTGAAGAAGAAAAAGAGAGAGAAAAATAAGTATGCAAAAAAATACGTACGGCTCAGGAAGCGTGGTTCTGCATGACGAGTATATTCAAGAGCATAGTCATCAATCTCAATAGTCTCAGTCGCAACTGCTATTTGTTTATCCTCCATGTGAATTAAATATGCATTCTTAAATGTATTCGAACAATATTTGATATTGATGCAAAAATGGCTTTGGTTCTACATTATGAATTCGAACAAAAAATGGCTAATTCGAACAATTTTGGACATGTTCGAACAATTTCTTGTTCTAAATTTTTTGAATTCGAACAATTTTGGGATGATTCGAACAAATTCTGACCAATTCGAACCTGTTCTACATTTTGTGCTCTACATTTTCTGTTTTACATTGTCTGTTCTACTTTTTTTTGTAACCTAAATTTTTGCTCGAATTTGAGCAAAATTGCTCGCCTTTCCCATTTTTTGTTCGAATTTAAGTGTATCTTGAGTTCCTACAAAACCAATGCTGAGTTCTTCTCATTAGAACCTCACCCTATATGTATGTATGTATGTATGTATGTATGTATGTATGTATGTATGTATGTATGTATGTATGTATGTATGTATGTATGTATGTATGTATGTATGTATGTATGTATGTATGTATGTGTGTATATATATATATATATATATATATATATATATATATATATATATATATATATATACATACACAACGAATTAATAATTGGTAAGGTAGTGTTCTTGTTTCCTGATTACATGCATTTCTTTGATCTTTTAGTAATAGTAGGTCTTACGTACATGTTGGCTGTTTTATGAAAATTGAATGAGCAAGGGGTCACAAGACACTGAATTTTTTTTTTAAGAAAAAGCAGTCTGATTTGATCCATATATTATGATAAGATCGACGGTATATCTCGTCGTTAATTGAAAGTCAAATTCGTAAACGAAAGAAGATTAAGAAGTGGAATCTTGTAAGGAATTATGGATTGTTTTGGCAATTGATTGAAGCTTGTGATAGTTAGTTTGAGTTCTATGAACCGCTATAAAATTCAAGCTAATGCCCCCCCATTCCTCATGCACGCGCACTTATAGGTTTACTCACAGGCATGGCATTCTTTGTTTTAGTGATTTCTCCCACACAAACGTAGGAAATATGTTCTCGGGTTGGCTATGGTTCGACCGTGGTACATATATTCCGAAGATATGCCCATGACATTAAATAATAAAAGTCCATTTATCCTATTCGGTCACACACAAAGGTCAATCGTAAATTGTTTGATATACCTTCTAATCGGAAATTAATTTATTAATCATTAGTTAATGGTTTAATAAATTAAGTAAGTTTTTTTTATGTGTGTACATATACTTACAAATCTAAATATGTAGAGATTTGATTAGATTTTGCAAATCATATTTTATATAATATATAAGATTTGATTTGATTTGTAAATCTTATTTTATATAAAGATTTGTACTATAATCATATTTTATACAATATATAAGATTTGATTTGATATAAATAAGATTTGATTTGATTTGTAAATCTTATTTTATATAAAGATTTGATTTTGCAAATCTTTCCAAATCTTTATATTTGTATTATATGTATTATTGTATCAATTTTAATTCTATATAATACCAAATTTTGGTATTGAAAAGATATAGAAACTTGAGATACAAAAACACACATACAAAATGATATTTCTCTTTCTCTTTTAACCAAAATACTTGAGATCTATAATTGGGTTCGGTTTTGGTGGAAATAAGGAAAAAGAAAAGATCCGTTAAGTAGAAGGTATAGATTGAAACAAGGTTGGAACTTTGAGTGTCTACCGTTTAGAGGAACTCTTCTTTGGGTTTTTCAGATTCGATCTTCAAAAGGCTACAAATGTTGTATTTTAATCTTCTCTTGTTTAATTTCGTTAATTTTGTTTTGTTTGCTAAAGTTTTGTACAATGATCCGTGGAAGAGTATGATTTTGTAAAGTTTTAAAAAATGCTTCCGCTCGCTTTGAATTTGTATCATACTCCAACAGTGGTATCCGAGCCATCTTGTACAAGTTTTAGCAAACTTTTCTTATGATATTTAGTTTTGATGGATGCGTTGTGCATGATTCTTGGAGATGATCATGCATAACAAACATGAAAAACAAATATCATGATTTATGTTTTATGTTTCTTAAATACTAATTTGAATCTTAGATTTTGGCAAAATGTAAAATGGGTTAAATTCATTTTTTTTTCATTTAAGAAATTTTTTTCAGCCTGGACAGTCCGTATTTGATGGACTGTTTCGGGGCTTTAAACTCAATATTATTGTATTAGACCAATTGCATTTGAAAGCTAACTGAAAGAACTTAAATTTGAAAAAAAAATTCATCGAAAACGGATTAGAAATGAGTAAGATATGACCATTTAAAGTTACATGTATGAATCTGCCAAAATCCGAAAATTTTAATGGTAACTTGCATGTTGACTATTAAAGATTCAATGTTTAGAAAAATAAAGTACATGAATTCTTTTCATGTTTTACATGAAATGAGAAAATTAAAATTATTAATTTTAGACTTTATGCTTTGGTAAAGTGAATAAATCTCCAACATGTTTTGATTCACTTAATATGTTTATTTGGATGGTTTTGGCATGAAAACCATACTTACAAAATATGAAGTGGGTTTACATACATATGTTATGTAAACAAGGATTGAATATTATAAGTGCCATTAAGTGTTGTTTAAATCAATCCTTATCGAAACATGTTATATGAAAATGGACGGTTGGCACTCCATTTGTTATGTATCTGATTGTTGTATGAAATCGGTAGTATTTGCCTCAATAAGACCCTTGTGTGGATGTTTGTTGTATGATTTAATTTATTATTTATTCGGGATGAATGTAATAATTTATTAAACGACTTGCATGTCGTCTTTCTATTTATATTGTATTTGTAATAGTATAGAAAATAGAATAGTTATTTTGTAAGATAATGCAACCAAGATTGAAATCAAGAAGACGATGTTTACAAGGCGGCCCATCCGAGCATATAATGGAGATGGCGGTTTTAGTGGGAGTCAATTCTCACACAAGGTTATGTCCCTAGTTGACCATGTTTTTCCGTGTGTTGGCTCACCGGAAAAACGCATAGGACTCGAGGCATACTACCGATAATTGCGTGTCATGATTATTATTGTTTTATTATTTGTCTATGTCATGCTAGCTAGAAAATGTGTTTAAAAAAAAAAAACAAAAGGGACAATAATCATATAAAACGGTTTGGTTAAAATTAGTTTAACAAACGCAACACGCAATACATAATTAGCAAATGTTTTAAAATGGTGTAAACTACTTTTGCTAAAAGAAAATAAAAACCCGTTTTAAATGTAAACTTTACGCTATCCATGAGTAGTACACACATCCGAACCTTCTACCTGTTAGAGTTCGCGATACCCGAGAGTCTTGGGCCGGACTTTAATTGGGTGTTGGGAAGGGTGAGGTGAATTTCACGATACCCGAGAGTCTTGGGCCGGATTTCACGTGTATCTATCACGGACGGTTTACAATCTGAAATCGTGGTTTGCGGCAAACCCGCCACGAGGAAGGATTAGCGTAGAAGGGATTAAACATGCCAAGTGAAATAATTGATTATCACTAAATCCCGCAAAACCTAAGAATTTCATAATGGATGAAATTGGTAATATAGTTACCTACCTAAATAGCTTATGGTTGGCGATCCGCGGCGAACCCGTCGTTAACATAAGTGAAATATGGATCTTAGCCTTGTTAATTATAATTGTTTTAATATTAAACACACTTGGGTAATTATCTTAACAAGGTTTAAACATATCAAACTAACTAATACAACTTACTTTAAAAATAAAAATATGACAGATGTCTGCAACAAACAAAAATCCTACTCCGTCATCAATCACTAATTTCTGCCTTAAAGGGCTCCTCGAAAAGGACAAGCTTACGGGTTTGAACTACATGGACTGGCTTCGCAACCTAAGAATTGCTCTTAGGATGGAAGGAAAGATCAGGGCTATTGAGGAACCCTTACCGGCAGAACCCGGATCGAGAGCTACTCAAGCGGCTAGGGACGAGTTTGAAAAATGGCGTTCCGAGTCTAATGAGGTAGCATGCTTGATGTTGGCGACCATGTCTCCAGAGCTCCAAAAGGGCATGGAGAGCTTAGGGTCATATGACATGCTTAACCAACTCAAGGACATGTTCCAACAACAAGTAAAGCAAGAAAGGTTTGAATCGTGAAAGCTCTCGTATCTTGCAAAATGGCAACGGGAAGTAGTGTTAGTGTCCATGTACTACAAATGAAAGGGTACATAGACCGATTGGAGCGCCTTGGTTTTTCCATAAGTCAGGAGCTTGCAACGGATTTTATCCTGAACTCGCTGACTAGTGCATATGAAGGATTCATTATGAACTATAATATGAACAATATGGAGAAAACAATCATGGAGCTCCATGGCATGTTAAAAACCGTTGAGGCTAACATGGCCAAAGCTAAACCCGCAACTACCGTTCTAGCCATTCGTGAAGGTGGGATTAAGAAGAAGAAAAACAAAGCAAAGGGCAAGAACAAGGGCAAGGGTAAGGTTGGCACGTCCAACTTCAAACCTAAACCTAAGGGCATTGCTAACTCTTCTACTTCAAAGATCCCGCAAACCAAGTCTCCTGAAGAAGCAATATGCTTTCATTGTGGGGATAAAGGACATTGGAGGCGCAATTGTACTAAGTACTTGAAGGAACTTAATGAACTACGGGCTAAGGGAGTCGCCGTACCTTCAGGTTTGTTCATGATTGAACTAAACAATACTACTATTTCTAATTCCTGGGTATTAGACACGGGATGTGGTACTCACATTTATACAAATGTGCAGGGACTCACAAGAAGTAGGAAGCTGAAGAACGGGGAGCTTAATCTAATCATGGGGAATTAGAATGTTGCCTCTGTTGACATGATTAAAGAATACAAGCTTTCTTTTGATTCTGGTTTATGTATTGTTTTATCTAATGTTTGCTACAGTGCCGAAATGGCAAGAAACATTATATTTTTTGATGCTTTATTTAATGATGGTTTTAATTTTAGTTTTGATAATGGATCAATACTTGTTCACAAAAATGGGATGTTTTATTTCAAGGCTGGTCCTTGTAAAGGCATCTTAGAAACCACAGCAAAGCTAAATGATAGTTCAATCTACAATGTTGATTCATCCAAAGATGTTTTGGATAAAACGTATCTATGGCATTGTCGTTTAGGCCACATAAACAAGAAACGCATAGCCAAACTCCAGTCAGATGGAATTCTAGAATCATTTGATATAATATCGTATGATGAATGCGAATCTTGCTTATCAGGAAAAATGACAAAGGCACCTTTCACAGGAAGCTGTGAACGGGCAAAGGATCTGTTGGGGTTGGTACACACTGATGTGTGCGGTCCGTTCTGATCGCCTACTAGACACAAGGAACGATACTTCGTTACATTTACTGATGACTTCAGTAGATATGGCTATGTTTATTTAATTAAACAAAAGTCTGAAACTTTTGGAGTGTTCAAGGCATACCAAAACGAAGTAGAAAATCAACTGAACAAAAGAATTAAGATTCTCCGATCTGATAGAGGTGGTGAATATCTTAATGATGAATTTCGTGATCATCTACGGGGTTGTGGGATAATCTCACAATTAGCTCCTCCTAGAACACCACAACATAATGGTGTGGCTGAAAGGAGGAATCGAACATTACTTGATATGGTTCGATCCATGATGAGCAGCACAATGCTTCCAATCAATTTTTGGGGTTACGCCCTACAAACTGCCGCAAGGATCCTTAACCTCATCCCAACCAAGAAAGTTTCCAAAACACCTTATGAGATATGGCATGGTAAAACTGTGTCTCTCTCATATCTAAGAATCTGGGGTTGTGAGGCTTACGTTCGTCGTGAAGCTCAAGATAAACTTGAACCCAGATCTGAAAAGTGTTTATTTGTTGGTTACCCGACTGATTCTTTAGGATATTTGTTTTACAACCCTACTGAAAACAAAGTCTTTGTGTCTCGAAGGGGAGTCTTCCTTGAAAAGGATCTCATATCGAAAGGAACCAGTGGGAGCAAAATTGACCTTGAAGAAATTCAAGAATCAACCGACATGGAAACCGATATTGGAACCGATTCTCCTCAAGAGGTCGACGAGCCTGCAATTGAAAGAGAAACTGACCTACAGCCACCACCCATACGTAGATCTGATAGAGTACGTCGAACACCAAAGAAATATAGTTTACACATATTTGAGGGTGATGACGAAAATATAGATTCTGATGAACCTATTACCTATCAGGAAGCGATGACAGGCCCCGAGTCTGCCAAATGGAAGGAGGCTATGGACAACGAGATCCAATCCATGCATGATAATCAAGTCTGGATCTTGATTGATCATATACCAGGTATTAAAACTATTGGGTGTAAGTGGGCCTTCAAAAAGAAGACCGATATGGATGGAAATGTACACACATTCAAAGCCAGACTGGTGGCTAAGGGTTACACGCAACAATATGGTGTAGACTATGATGAAACTTTTTCACCAGTAGCTATGTTGAAATCCATTAGAATACTTCTTGCCATAGCTGCATTTTATGACTATGAGATATGGCAAATGGATGTAAAAACAGCTTTCCTTAATGATAAACTAACAGAGGATGTGTTTATGACACAACCTGAGGGTTATGTACATCCTAAGTATCCTAATAGTGTGTGCAAGCTCCAAAGGTCCATTTATGGACTTAAACAAGCTTCTCGTACCTGGAATCTTTGCTTTAATGAGAAGATCAAAGAATTTGATTTTATTAGAGGCGAAGATGAGCCATGTGTCTATGTTAGGTCTAGTGGGAGTGTTGTAGTCTTCCTTGTACTATATGTCGATGACATATTACTCATGGGAAACGATATCCCGACACTAAAAGATGTCAAAGCTTGGCTAGGAAAATGTTTCTCCATGAAAGACATAGGAGATGCATCATATATTTTGGGAATAAAGATCTATCGAGATAGGTCAAGGAGATTAATTGGGCTAAACCAAAGTGCATATATAGATAAGATACTGAAGAAATTCGGTATGCATAACTCTAAGAAAGGGTGCGTTCCTATGAACCCTGGAATGATATTGAGCAAGTCTCAATGTCCTAATTCTGACTTGGAGTCAGCTACCATGAGTCGTACTCCATATGCTTCAGCTATAGGATCGATCATGTATGCGATGATATGCACTAGACCTGACGTGTCGTATGCACTAAGCATGACTAGTCGTTATCAGGCCAATCCTGGTGAAGCTCATTAGATAGTAGTCAAGAACATTCTAAAGTATCTTAGGAGGATCAAAGAGATGTTCTTGGTCTATGGTGGGAATGACGAGCTGAACGTCAAAGGATACTCAGACGCTAGTTTCCAATCAGATAGAGATGATTGCTCTTCACAATCAGGATTTGTATTTATGTTGAACGGTGGAGCCGTCACATGGAGAAGTGGCAAGCAAAGTACTATTGTTGATTCTATGACATAAGCCGAGTATATAGCGGTAAATGAAGCTGCTAAAGAGGCCATGTGGATAAAGAAATTCATCAGGGATCTAGGAGTGGTTCCTACAATCCATGATCCTGTTGAGATTTTCTGCGACAATGTGAGTACGGTTGTCTTGGCTCAAGAACCGAGGTCACAAAAGCGCACACGGCATATACTCAGAAAGTACCATTACATCCTTCAACTTGTAGCAGAAAATGACATATTATTAAGTAGAGTAGACTCAACTAAGAACTTGGCTGATCCTTTCACCAAGCCTTTGCCACAGACTAAGCATGATGCTCATAGCATGTCTATTGGCATTCGTGTCATTGATGATAAAGTTTGATTGTATTTATTATATTAAGTTTGAAACTTTAAACATTGGGCAATAATATATGTTGCAATTGATCTGATGATTAATATATTGAGATTATATTATACGCACGATGCGATCATTTCATTGTATATTGCCATGTTTCATTTTGCATGTTTTAACTTCCAACGAATATTATTTCATAAACTTCCACAGTCGGTCATTCTCTAAGGAAGAGAGAATTGAATTAAGGCTGCTATGAAGTGTAGTAATATAGGCTTATATGAAACTACATTCATGAGAAACTTGATAGTTGATTCAAGGTTCTCGAATGACCACACTTAGATGCTACTTCATGGTTTTAAGTCACAAGTAAGCTCTAAGATGGCAATATCATTTATCCTAGAGTGGATATGTATGAGGAATCCTGACACAAACTATATTCTACTTTGACCTGTATTTAACGCTGTGCGTAAATGCCAGTCATAAGGGTGCAGATCAGGTACAATATGGGATGTGGTGGATGTCTATACAGTTGAAGTAATTTGTTCCTTCTTCTCATAGCAAGTTGAAGCGATATCTATGGGCCCCTCGTTGATTTGTGCTGCATTAAATGCATGGCCATGCTACGACTGAATTATACAATAGCAGTCTATTTGATCACCACAAATCTCTATCGGGAAATATAATCTTGAACGATGATGATTGACACTTAACCATGTCACACGTTCATAAAGATATCTAGAACAAAAGGATGATTGATATAAATCAAAATATAGGAGTGTAACGTAGCAGACTAGTTGTTACACATGGTGTGTCTTTAAGACTAGCCAATATTATTAATGTCAGTGCAAGTGGGAGTCTGTTGGAAATATGTTCTCGGGTTGGCTATGATTCGACCGTGGTTTGACCGTGGTACATATATTCCGAAGATATGCCCATGACATTAAATAATAAAAGTCCATTTATCCTATTCGGTCACACACAAAGGCCAATCGTAAATTGTTTGATATACCTTCTAATCGGAAATTAATTTATTAATCATTAGTTAATGGTTTAATAAATTAAGTAAGTTTTTTTTTATGTGTGTACATATACTTACAAATCTAAATATGTAGAGATTTGATTAGATTTTGCAAATCATATTTTATATAATATATAAGATTTGATTTGATATAAATAAGATTTGATTTGATTTGTAAATCTTATTTTATATAAAGATTTGTACTATAATCATATTTCATACAATATATAAGATTTGATTTGATATAAATAAGATTTGATTTGATTTGTAAATCTTATTTTATATAAAGATTTGATTTTGCAAATCTTTCAAAATCATTCCAAATCTTTATATTTGTATTATATGTATTATTGTATCAATTTTAATTCTATATAATACCAAATCTTGGTATTGAAAAGATATAGAAACTTGAGATACAAAAACACACATATAAAATGATATTTCTCTTTCTCTTTTAACCAAAATACTTGAGATCTATAATTGGGTTCGGTTTTGGTGGAAATAAGGAAAAAGAAAAGATCCGTTAAGTAGAAGGTATAGATTGAAACAAGGTTGGAACTTTGGGTGTCTACCGTTTAGAGGAACTCTTCTTTGGGTTTTTCAGATTCGATCTTCAAAAGGCTACAAAGGTTGTATTTTAATCTTCTCTTGTTTAATTTCGTTAATTTTGTTTTGTTTGCTAAAGTTTTGTACAATGATCCGTGGAAGAGTATGATTTTGTAAAGTTTTAAAAAATGCTTCCGCTCGCTTTGAATTTGTATCATACTCCAACAACAAAGGTTTGTAATTTCATTTGTTGGTTGTTTGTTTGTTGTTGGAGATAGATAGATAGATAGATTGTATATTTTAGTAGATGGCTAAAATTTGGATTCCCTAATTACCTGGAGGGTTTAAGTTTGAGAAAGCTTGATGGCCCTCCTTTAATTGATATTTGAAGAGAAAACTTTTAGTATTACTTTTATTGATTGATACCAACGTTGGTTTTTTTTTTTGAAAAGCAACGTTGGTTTTATCTCTTCATTTTTTTAAAAAAATCGGCTCAAGCTCTTAACTTTAAATGGGTCGAATTACGCCCGTCTTTATCTTAGTTTTGTTGGTATAGATCTTTCTTTAGGTATGAATGCATTAATTAAAATTAAAAACTCGGTTGAAGCCAAACCTGTATTAAGTTGAAGTGGCGAATGATCAATTGAACTAGATGGTGGCTGCTTTCCTTCTTCTACTATTGATAATGGCATGCTTGATGCTTCTTCAATGAGCAATTTATATCCTCCTCCTACATGTACTATAAAAATAACAAAATTTATTATTTAGTTATATTGAGAATTGAGATTAGCCCAACCATATATTAAGACCTTAAAATATTATTGGGTGGTAAAACATAATCGTATTTTCTTTTGTCTAAACATTTTAAAAAGAATCTGATGTTCTTTTTTGTGTTGTTATTAAAGCCCTTATCAAATGATGTTGTTTTCTAATTAGCTGCTCTTCATTCCCGCAGGTCAGTCAGATCCTGAAATGCTAAAACTTAGCTCACCCAATACTTTCATCTTTTTTTTTTTTTTTTTTCTTTATTTTGTCTAGGGACTAAAATATAAATTCTTACTCTTTCTTTAACATAAACACATTGACAAAAGTTATAAATTCTTACTCTTTCTATATTCCATGCACACATTTAAATAACAAAACTTTTTACAACTCTAAAAGGAATGTCATTAGCGTGCATGAATAGTTAATACATGACAACGAATATTGATTTTTGTTTAACGTCTACCTTTTATTATAAGCATTTTAAGCACCTTAACGAACCTTATGTTTTACTACTGATTAAGAATAAAGAAATCATGTGTGTCTGATTGTTTTATATATAGAAAATTTAATTAAGTGGATTTCATCTCCTCATCGCTACGGAGACTGCCAACTCGTTGACATGCAATTTTAGTTGGGTCGGATTAAGAAAATTTCAAATAAAATTTATAATTATTATTTATATTTTTTATTATTAATATATATGCACCTGGTATTTTTGAATCATGATCATCATCAATCGCTGCTGCTGCTATTCGTTGTTTATCCTTATTAGCTCCATCCCAAATTTTTCCTTTTCTGTAACAATCAATCAATTTTGTCATACAAAACTGATCATGCATATTTTTACTATAGGGTTTAATATGCTTGCTCAATGCGTTAGTGGAGTTTAAGGATCTTAGAACAAGGCTCTCCGGTCCGGCTACCGTGAATAACCCTGGCCGACATGATGATGTCGGCGAGGTGGCCGAGTGATTAAGTCCACCTTCGATAGCGGTCGCTGATCAGAAGGCCCCAAATAAGGTTGTAGGTGCTAGCTTAATGAAGAACTAACCTGTTAACCTTGAAGAGACGGAGAATGATGCTTAATTACGTAAGACGTGTGACAGATGGTAGTTACGTAATGTGATGATCCCTAGAATGATAGTTAGGGTTTGTATATATAGGCAAACCCTAATTCTAGAACCATCCGAGATCTTGGCAATCCTTTCCATAACAAACTTCCCGAATCACGGATGTAATTATGAAAAAGATATTTACTTGTTAGCCAGGCAATCGCTGTACCGAGAACAAAGGCATCAGATACAAATCCGCATACCGCATAGCGCACACAAGCACACGCATACGCACACTATTAAGCGCCCGCATACATATGAGGTGCGCATGCGGGTTGCGGTATCATTATGTCCCCCAGTTTGATGTTATATGACGCAAGACACATGACATCAAACTATTAAGCGGAAAAAACAAGAAAACCGCAAGCATTCAATGTTCCGCGTGCGTTTCGAGGTCATTTAATGCCTGTCACTGTCGCAGAAACCCATTCGACTGACAAGACACAAAGTGGCAGTTGGCAGGCGCGTGTCATCCACGCGTTCATAGGTAACCATACCCAACTGACATCCACGCACGCACTTAAAATGCCACCCGTTGATCGCGTAACACATGTACAGCCAGGATGAAACCTTGTTACCCCAAGACTTCCAGTCCACACTATAAATAGACACCCTTCTCCAATACGCTGCCTTTGTCAATTCCGATCAAATCTCGAATACTCCGGCCTACTCCCGAAGGTTAGTAATTCTCCAAACACTCAATAGAAAATGACTAAGGCTAGCGAGACTTATGTAGATAGTGTAGAGTCCATTATAGAGCAAAGTCACATTGATTCGTTAGTGAAACAATACCCGCCGCTAGCACAGTACAATCCGGTGTCATCGTTGCCTAACCAACGTGCTCATTCACCACCAGAAAAGAAGGTAGCCATATACGAGCATGCGTTTAAGCATGGTAATTTTAGGGTGCCCCCGTCAGATTTCTTTCTAGGCGTTTTAGATCACTTCAGCGTAGGGTTAGGGCAACTACACCCGTATGCGATAGGAAAGATTGTGCTGTTTGAAATGTGGTGGCTGCACTTAACAAGGTCCCCTTAGTGAAGGTCTTCTGCCATTTATACCGTCTTGCCAACCACCACAAATCGTGGTTTACCTTCTTCGCCCGTCAAAATTTCACAAAAACCCCCAAATCGAATGCGGGTCAATGGAAAGAAACTTTCTTTTTCATTGACCAAACTGTTGTTGCGGCCAGTTTTCCGCAAACTCTTATATGGTGCGAAAATATGGCAAAGGATGTGAACAAAACCCCTACCCTTGATGATGACAAAAGAAAGCTGTTGGCGGAGTGTGCCAACGCACAACTGGTGCACCGTTCTTATGGAAATGTGATGCTGCGATTAGGAAACATATCCGCGCATTGGCCATGGAAGAACCTGCGTCCGGCCATAGTCGCACCAAATGGCAAGGGTAGGAATAGTACAAATGCATATAAATATAAAACCACTAGCGCATTCGTACAGGTTCTAATATTGCGTACATGTTTGCAGAGATGAAGATGAAGAAAGTGCTCACCGCGGAGGACATTGCGGCCATTTCATTCCGCAAGCAAAATGTCAATGAGCCGCTTGAACAGGAAAAGACTGGTGAGAATGAGGAGCCAACACCTGCCACCTCGGGCAACAAACGCAAAGCTGCCGACACTACCCAAGCCAAGCAGAAAAAGAAGAAGCTTACTCCCAAACAGGCGGAGGACATGCAGAACGACAAATTTGTCCCCGTCGACCCGGCATCCGCAGATCTCCTTCCTCCTATCACCGGTAAGCATCTCTTTCCTTGCACAACATCTTACGATTTACCTCGTGCTAACTAGTTACTAATTTGCAGAGCATACTGAGGAGACGCATCACACCCCATCGCGAGTCAATCCGGAGCTCGAAGCTACCGCCGAGTCAAAAGACAAGACGATACACCTTGACTCCGAGTCTACACCAACCCCGCCACACGGTAGCTTCCGTTTGGCAAACTTGGCACAGCTCACCCAGTCATCGTCGGAAAACGCCGCAGAGCAATCCGCCTTCCTTCAACAAATCTTCCTGGCTGAGTTTCGCAACCAACTAGCCGCACTGCCGTTTAATCAAGCGCACAACGCTTTTATCCAAAACGGCCTCGTCTTTTTTGGCATGTTTGCGGATCAAGCCCGCCGGTCCACTAACTTATATCAAGTGGCCGTGCGTAAAGAAACAGAGCTAGGACTGCTGTAAGCGGGCATCGACCAGGTCAAAAAAGACAGGGATGCCGCAGAGGAGGCGCGCAAAACGGCGGAGGCGACTGCGGCAGAAACAAAAACTGCCCTAATTGAGGAGAGGAAGAAAAACCGCGAGCTGGTTGGTGCAGTTGTCCAACCTAAGGGTGAGACGGAGCGTCTGCGGGTAGAGCTGGAAAGGGTGAACAGGGAGAAGGATGACGCAGTGACTTGCCGTGAATCGGCAGAAGCGGACTTAACAAAACTTCGCACCGCTATTCCTACGATTGCGCAGAAGGTGATGGATTCCGGGCCAGTATCCGACAAGTTTAACGCCTACGTTGATGCGGTGAAGGACCACGAAATCAACAAGGCAGTGCTGGAGGTGATTCAAGCTTGCGGTCTGTGTAGTGACCCGAACTTTTCCATGTTTATATATATTAATTGAGATTGATATTTACATGATTAAATGTTTCCAACATGTTAAGCAATCAAACTTGTTAAGACTTGATTAATTGAAATAGGTTTCATATAGACAATTGACCACCCAAGTTGACCGGTGATTCACGAACGTTAAAACTTGTAAAAACTATATGATGACATATATATGGTTATATATATAGTTAACATTATATTATGATAAGTAAACATATCATTAAGTATATTAACAATGAACTACATATGTAAAAACAAGACTACTAACTTAATGATTTTGAAGCGAGACATATATGTAACGATTATCGTTGTAACGACATTTAATGTATATATATCATATTAAGAGATATTCGTACATCATAATATCATGATAATATAATAATTTAAAATCTCTTTTGATATTATAAACATTGGGTTAACAACATTTAACAAGATCGTTAACCTAAAGGTTTCAAAACAACATTTACATGTAACGACTAACGATGACTTAACGACTCAGTTAAAATGTATATACATGTAGTGTTTTAATATGTATTTATACACTTTTGAAAGACTTCAATACACTTATCAAAATACTTCTACTTAACAAAAATGCTTACAATTACATCCTCGTTCAGTTTCATCAACAATTCTACTCGTATGCACCCGTATTCGTACTCGTACAATACACAGCTTTTAGATGTATGTACTATTGGTATATACACTCCAATGATCAGCTCTTAGCAGCCCATGTGAGTCACCTAACACATGTGGGAACCATCATTTGGCAACTAGCATGAAATATCTCATAAAATTACAAAAATATGAGTAATCATTCATGACTTATTTACATGAAAACAAAATTACATATCCTTTAGATCTAATCCATACACCAACGACCAAAAACACCTACAAACACTTTCATTCTTCAATTTTCTTCATCTAATTGATCTCTCTCAAGTTCTATCTTCAAGTTCTAAGTGTTCTTCATAAATTCCAAAAGTTCTAGTTTCATAAAATCAAGAATACTTTCAAGTTTGCTAGCTCACTTCCAATCTTGTAAGGTGATCATCCAACCTCAAGAAATCTTTGTTTCTTACAGTAGGTTATCATTCTAATACAAGGTAATAATCATATTCAAACTTTGGTTCAATTTCTATAACTATAACAATCTTATTTCAAGTGATGATCTTACTTGAACTTGTTTTCGTGTCATGATTCTGCTTCAAGAACTTCGAGCCATCCAAGGATCCATTGAAGCTAGATCCATTTTTCTCTTTTCCAGTAGGTTTATCCAAGGAAATTAAGGTAGTAATGATATTCATAACATCATTCGATTCATACATATAAAGCTATCTTATTCGAAGGTTTAAACTTGTAATCACTAGAACATAGTTTAGTTAATTCTAAACTTGTTCGCAAACAAAAGTTAATCCTTCTAACTTGACTTTTAAAATCAACTAAACACATGTTCTATATCTATATGATATGCTAACTTAATGATTTAAAACCTGTAAACACGAAAAACACCGTAAAACCGGATTTACGCCGTCGTAGTAACACCGCGGGCTGTTTTGGGTTAGTTAATTAAAAACTATGATAAACTTTGATTTAAAAGTTGTTATTCTGAGAAAATGATTTTTATTATGAACATGAAACTATATCCAAAAATTATGGTTAAACTCAAAGTGGAAGTATGTTTTCTAAAATGGTCATCTAGACGTCGTTCTTTCGACTGAAATGACTACCTTTACAAAAACGACTTGTAACTTATTTTTCCGACTATAAACCTATACTTTTTCTGTTTAGATTCATAAAATATAGTTCAATATGAAACCATAGCAATTTGATTCACTCAAAACGGATTTAAAATGAAGAAGTTATGGGTAAAACAAGATTGGATAATTTTTCTCATTTTAGCTACGTGAAAATTAGTAACAAATCTATTCCAACCATAACTTAATCAACTTGTATTGTATATTATGTAATCTTGAGATACCATAGACACGTATACAATGTTTCGACCTATCATGTCGACACATCTATATATATTTCGGAACAACCATAGACACTCTATATGTGAATGTTGGAGTTAGCTATACAGGGTTGAGGTTGATTCCAAAATATATATAGTTTGAGTTGTGATCAATACTGAGATACGTATACACTGGGTCGTGGATTGATTCAAGATAATATTTATCGATTTATTTCTGTACATCTAACTGTGGACAACTAGTTGTAGGTTACTAACGAGGACAGCTGACTTAATAAACTTAAAACATCAAAATATATTAAAAGTGTTGTAAATATATTTTGAACATACTTTGATATATATGTATATATTGTTATAGGTTCGTGAATCAACCAGTGGCCAAGTCTTACTTCCCGACGAAGTAAAAATTTGTGAAAGTGAGTTATAGTCCCACTTTTAAAATCTAATATTTTTGGGATGAGAATGCATGCAGGTTTTATAAATGATTTACAAAATAGACACAAGTACGTGAAACTACATTCTATGGTTGAATTATCGAAATCGAATATGCCCCTTTTTATTAAGTCTGGTAATCTAAGAATAAGGGAACAGACACCCTAATTGACGTGAATCCTAAAGATAGATCTATCGGGCCCAACAAGCCCCATCCAAAGTACCGGATGCTTTAGTACTTCGAAATTTATATCATATCCGAAGGGTGTCCCGGAATGATGGGGATATTCTTATATATGCATCTTGTTAATGTCGGTTACCAGGTGTTCACCATATGAATGATTTTTATCTCTATGTATGGGATGTGTATTGAAATATGAAATCTTGTGGTCTATTGTTACGATTTGATATATATAGGTTAAACCTATAACTCACCAACATTTTTGTTGACGTTTAAAGCATGTTTATTCTCAGGTGAATATTAAGAGCTTCCGCTGTTGCATACTAAAATAAGGACAAGATTTGGAGTCCGTGTTTGTATGATATTGTGTAAAAACTGCATTCAAGAAACTGATTTCGATGTAACATATTTGTATTGTAAACCATTATGTAATGGTCGTGTGTAAACAGGATATTTTAGATTATCATTATTTGATAATCTACGTAAAGCTTTTTAAACCTTTATTTATGAAATAAAGGTTATGGTTGGTTTTAAAAATGAATGCAGTCTTTGAAAAACGTCTCATATAGAGGTCAAAACCTCGCAACGAAATCAATTAATATGGAACGTTTTTAATCAATAAGAACGGGACATTTCAGTTGGTATCCGAGCGTTGGTCTTAGAGAACCAGAATTTTGCATTAGTGTGTCTTATCGAGTTTGTTAGGATGCATTAGTGAGTCTGGACTTCGACCGTGTTTACTTGAAAAATGATTGCTTAACAAATTTTGTTGGAAACTATATATTTTTAACATGTGAATATTATGTGATATATTAATCTCTTAACGCGTTTGATATTATGTGATAGATGTCTACCTCTAGAACAAGTCCCATTGACTCACCTAATAATAATAAAGAGTCAAATGTAAATTGGAATGATTCGTGGACTGATTCACAAGTTCCCGAAGAGGAACCGGAAGAAGAGTCGGAACCGGAAGAAGAATCAGAACCGGAAGAGGAGGAACCGGATGAAGAAATAGAACCGGTGGGGGAAATAATAAAACGGTTAAGTAAAAGAAAATCCTCAACCAACCGACCAAGGTTAATTATGGTCAATGGTGTTTCCGCCAAGGAAGCAAAATATTGGGAGGATTACCAATTCTCCGATGAATCAGATTCCGACGAGAATTCCGATGATGTTATAGAAATTACCCCAACTGAATTTAAAAAGGCAAAAGAAAATAATAAGGGAAAGGGCATAAAAATAGAGAAATCTAATTCCAACCCCGATGAACTTTATATGTATCTTCAACCCCCGAAGTCCTTAAGTTGTAACAATGACCCGGGAACCTCTAAACCACCAGGTTTTTCTAAACCAATGTGGAAAATTACGGCTCGTATTAGGGGAACATCATATATCCCTAGAAACCTGGCAAAACGAACCAAAACCGAAGAAGAAGAAACGAGCGAGTCGGAATAAGATAGTTGTATTCGTGTGGTGTAATATATGTAATATAGTGTGCTTATGCTTTATGATATATGTAAAAATTGCTTGTATTAATAAGTATTTTTTTATGAATCTAACTCTTGTCTATTTTACAGTTTAAAAACACAAAATGGATAGACAACCCAATATTTTAAGAGACCTACCCGGAGATATGATTGATGAAATCTTGTCTAGAGTCGGTCAGAATTCCTCGGCACAACTATTTAAGGCGAGATCAGTTTGTAAGACATTCGAAGAACGTTCCAAGAATGTCTTGGTTTATAAGAGACTTTCTTTTGAAAGATGGGGGATATCACATTGGGAAACCCATAAGTTACGATGTGTTTACTTTGAAACATATATTGCGGGGAACCCAAATGCTATTTTACGCAACGGGTTAAGAAATTATTTTGACTCAATATATCCGAATATTGGACTTCGTGATTTAGAAAAAGCGGCTAACATGCAACATAAAGAAGCATGTTATGCTTACGGATTAGTAATGTTCGCTTCTCACCAATGTGAGAACAAGAACATCGGGTTACAACTATTAAACAAAACGTTTCCACAAGTGACGGAGTCGGTAATTGGGGTAAGAAATGAGGTTTTTAGATTATTACGGGACTGTTGGACATTACGTAACCCTCGTCCCTTTAACGACGTTACAACACGCTGTCTTATCAACGGCCATAACGGTTATGTTCCACAAGACCAAGGATGGGAAGTAGTCCTAGTAAAACCAGAATGCATGACTTGTTTCTGGACGTATGAATTACGTGTCTTTATTGCCTTTGCTGAACGACTTGTGTACTAGCTAGAATTATCTTCACAACTATCTTGTATCAAAGTTATTGTGTGCTATATTTCATGCTTTATGTAAAATAAGCGGTATTGTAAGTTTGTAAAATATTGTATAAAAGTTTGAACGCGAAATATTATTATAATCAGTTTTTCATATAGAATTGTAGTAGTTGAATTGTATATTAGCTACTAAGTATGAACTTAACGGGTAGGTACTACCCGAATTTAAACTTATAAAACGCTAATATGAAGAAAAAGCTTTTATAAATGAGTTCATATTATGCTACGAAATACTATTAACTACTCTTAATATTCTGTATGATTAACTTGTTCCATTGGACTATTTTGAAGGAAATGGCACCGACTACTCGACACACCGTGAATATGAATGAAGAGGAATTCCGTACTTTTCTAGCTTCAAACATAGCCGCAGTACAGGCTGCGCTACATACCAACAATAACCTTGGATCTAGCAGTACAGGAAATCGTGTAGGATGCACCTACAAAGAATTCACTGCCTGCAAACCTTTGGAATTTGATGGAACCGAAGGACAGATCGGATTGAAACGGTGGACCGAGAAGGTCGAATCGGTGTTTGCCATAAGTAAGTGTCCTGAAGAGGACAAAGTGAAGTACGCTACGCATACCTTCACAGGTTCTGCGTTAACATGGTGGAATACCTATCTAGAGCAAGTGGGACAAGACGATGCGTACGCACTACCGTGGTCAGCATTCAAGCACTTGATGAACGAAAAGTACCGTCCCAGAACCGAGGTCAATAAGCTCAAGACAGAACTTAGAGAGTTACGAACCCAAGGATTTGATATTACCACGTACGAAAGACGATTCACAGAATTGTGCCTATTGTGTCCGGGAGCGTTCGAAGATGAGGAAGAGAAGATCGACGCGTTTGTGAAAGGATTACCAGAAAGAATCCAAGAAGATATAAGTTCACACGAGCCCGCCTCCATACAACAAGCATGTAGAATGGCTCACAAACTAGTGAACCAGATTGAAGAAAGAATTAAAGAACAGACTGCTGAAGAGGCCAATGTGAAGCAAGTCAAAAGAAAGTGGGAGGAAAATGGTGATAAGAATCACCAATACAACAACAACAGCAATTACAACAATAATCGCAACAATTATCCCAACAATCGCAACATCAATCGCAACTACAACAAACGGCCCAACAACAACAACAACAACAGCAACTACAACAATCGTCCCAACAACAATAATAACCGCAACAACAACAACAATCAGAAGCAGCTATGCCAAAGGTGTGAAAAGAATCACTCGGGGTTCTGCACCAAATTTTGCAACAAGTGTAAAAGAAATGGTCATAGCGCGGCGAAGTGTGAGGTCTACGGACCAGGGGTTAATAGAACGAAAGGAACAAATGGTATCGGAACGAGTAATGGCGGAGCAAGTAGTGTCGGAGCAAGTTATGCCAATGTAGTTTGTTATAAATGTGGAAAACCGGGCCACATTATTAGAAATTGCCCGAACCAGGAGAACACGAATGGACAAGGCCGCGGAAGAGTTTTCAATATTAATGCGGCAGAGGCACAAGAAGACCCGGAGCTTGTTACGGGTACGTTTTTTATTGACAATAAATATGCTTACGTTTTATTTGATTCGGGTGCGGATAGAAGCTATATGAGTAGAGATTTTTGTGCTAAATTAAGTTGTCCATTGACGCCTTTGGATAGTAAATTTTTACTCGAATTAGCAAATGGTAAATTAATTTCAGCAGATAATATATGTCGGAATCGAGAAATTAAACTGGTTAGCGAAACATTTAAGATTGATTTGATACCAGTAGAGTTAGGGAGTTTTGATGTGATAATCGGTATGGACTGGTTGAAAGAAGTGAAAGCAGAGATCGTTTGTTACAAAAATGCAATTCGCATTATACGAGAAAAAGGAAAACCCTTAATGGTGTACGGAGAAAAGGGCAACACGAAGCTACATCTTATTAGTAATTTGAAGGAACAAAAACTAATAAGAAAAGGTTGCTATGCTGTTCTAGCACACGTCGAGAAAGTACAAACTGAAGAAAAGAGCATCAATGATTTTCCCGTTGCAAAAGAATTTCCCGATGTATTTCCGAAAGAATTACCGGGATTACCCCCACATCGATCCGTAGAATTTCAAATAGATCTTGTACCAGGAGCTGCACCAATAGCTCGTGCTCCTTACAGACTCGCACCCAACGAGATGAAATAACTGCAAAGCCAATTACAAGAACTTTTAGAGCGTGGTTTCATTCGACCAAGCACATCACCGTGGGGAGCTCCTGTTTTGTTTGTCAAGAAGAAAGATGGTACATTCAGGTTGTGTATCGATTACCGAGAGTTGAACAAACTTACCATCAAGAACCGCTACCCACTACCGAGAATTGATGACTTATTTGATCAACTACAAGGCTCGTCTGTTTATTCAAAGATTGACTTACGTTCCGGGTATCATCAAATGCGGGTGAAAGAAGATGATATTCCAAAGACAGCTTTCAGAACACGCTACGGTCATTACGAGTTTATGGTCATGCCGTTTGGTTTAACTAATGCACCAGCTGTGTTCATGGACCTTATGAACCGAGTGTGTGGACCATACCTTGACAAGTTTGTCATTGTTTTCATTGATGACATACTTATTTACTCAAAGAATGACCAAGAACACGGTGAACATTTGAGAAAGGTGTTAGAAGTATTGAGGAAGGAAGAATTGTACGCTAAGTTTTCAAAGTGTGCATTTTGGTTGGAAGAAGTTCAATTCCTCGGTCACATAGTGAACAAAGAAGGTATTAAGGTGGATCCGGCAAAGATAGAAACTGTTGAAAAGTGGGAAACCCCGAAAACTCTGAAACACATACGCCAGTTTTTAGGACTAGCTGGTTACTACAGAAGGTTCATCCAAGACTTTTCCAGAATAGCAAAACCCTTGACTGCATTAACGCATAAAGGGAAGAAATTTGAATGGAATGATGAACAAGAGAAAGCGTTTCAGTTATTGAAGAAAAAGCTAACTACGGCACCTATATTGTCATTGCCTGAAGGGAATGATGATTTTGTGATTTATTGTGACGCATCAAAGCAAGGTCTCGGTTGTGTATTAATGCAACGAACGAAGGTGATTGCTTATGCGTCTAGACAATTGAAGATTCACGAACAAAATTATACGACGCATGATTTGGAATTAGGCACGGTTGTTTTTGCATTAAAGACTTGGAGGCACTACTTATATGGGGTCAAAAGTATTATATATACCGACCACAAAAGTCTTCAACACATATTTAATCAGAAACAACTGAATATGAGGCAGCGTAGGTAGATTGAATTATTGAATGATTACGACTTTGAGATTCGTTACCACCCGGGGAAGGCAAATGTGGTAGCCGATGCCTTGAGCAGGAAGGACAGAGAACCCATTCGAGTAAAATCTATGAATATAATGATTCATAATAACCTTACTACTCAAATAAAGGAGGCGCAACAAGGAGTTTTAAAAGAGGGAAATTTAAAGGATGAAATACCCAAAGGATCGGAGAAGCATCTTAAATGTTTCCAACATGTTAAGCAATCAAACTTGTTAAGACTTGATTAATTGAAATAGGTTTCATATAGACAATTGACCACCCAAGTTGACCGGTGATTCACGAACGTTAAAACTTGTAAAAACTATATGATGACATATATATGGTTATATATATAGTTAACATTATATTATGATAAGTAAACATATCATTAAGTATATTAACAATGAACTACATATGTAAAAACAAGACTACTAACTTAATGATTTTGAAGCGAGACATATATGTAACGATTATCGTTGTAACGACATTTAATGTATATATATCATATTAAGAGATATTCGTACATCATAATATCATGATAATATAATAATTTAAAATCTCTTTTGATATTATAAACATTGGGTTAACAACATTTAACAAGATCGTTAACCTAAAGGTTTCAAAACAACATTTACATGTAACGACTAACGATGACTTAACGACTCAGTTAAAATGTATATACATGTAGTGTTTTAATATGTATTTATACACTTTTGAAAGACTTCAATACACTTATCAAAATACTTCTACTTAAAAAAAATGCTTACAATTACATCCTCGTTCAGTTTCATCAACAATTCTACTCGTATGCACCCGTATTCGTACTCGTACAATACACAGCTTTTAGATGTATGTACTATTGGTATATACACTCCAATGATCAGCTCTTAGCAGCCCATGTGAGTCACCTAACACATGTGGGAACTAGCATGAAATATCTCATAAAATTACAAAAATATGAGTAATCATTCATGACTTATTTACATGAAAACAAAATTACATATCCTTTATATCTAATCCATACACCAACGACCAAAAACACCTACAAACACTTTCATTCTTCAATTTTCTTCATCTAATTGATCTCTCTCAAGTTCTATCTTCAAGTTCTAAGTGTTCTTCATAAATTCCAAAAGTTCTAGTTTCATAAAATCAAGAATACTTTCAAGTTTGCTAGCTCACTTCCAATCTTGTAAGGTGATCATCCAACCTCAAGAAATCTTTGTTTCTTACAGTAGGTTATCATTCTAATACAAGGTAATAATCATATTCAAACTTTGGTTCAATTTCTATAACTATAACAATCTTATTTCAAGTGATGATCTTACTTGAACTTGTTTTCGTGTCATGATTCTGCTTCAAGAACTTCGAGCCATCCAAGGATCCATTGAAGCTAGATCCATTTTTCTATTTTCCAGTAGGTTTATCCAAGGAAATTAAGGTAGTAATGATGTTCATAACATCATTCGATTCATACATATAAAGCTATCTTATTCGAAGGTTTAAACTTGTAATCACTAGAACATAGTTTAGTTAATTCTAAACTTGTTCGCAAACAAAAGTTAATCCTTCTAACTTGACTTTTAAAATCAACTAAACACATGTTCTATATCTATATGATATGCTAACTTAATGATTTAAAACCTGGAAACACGAAAAACACCGTAAAACCGGATTTACGCCGTCGTAGTAACACCGCGGGCTGTTTTGGGTTAGTTAATTAAAAACTATGATAAACTTTGATTTAAAAGTTGTTATTCTGAGAAAATGATTTTTATTATGAACATGAAACTATATCCAAAAATTATGGTTAAACTCAAAGTGGAAGTATGTTTTCTAAAATGGTCATCTAGACGTCGTTCTTTCGACTGAAATGACTACCTTTACAAAAACGACTTGTAAATTATTTTTCCGACTATAAACCTATACTTTTTCTGTTTAGATTCATAAAATATAGTTCAATATGAAACCATAGCAATTTGATTCACTCAAAACGGATTTAAAATGAAGAAGTTATGGGTAAAACAAGATTGGATAATTTTTCTCATTTTAGCTACGTGAAAATTGGTAACAAATCTATTCCAACCATAACTTAATCAACTTGTATTGTATATTATGTAATCTTGAGATACCATAGACACGTATACAATGTTTCGACCTATCATGTCGACACATCTATATATATTTCGGAACAACCATAGACACTCTATATGTGAATGTTGGAGTTAGCTATACAGGGTTGAGGTTGATTCCAAAATATATATAGTTTGAGTTGTGATCAATACTGAGATACGTATACACTGGGTCGTGGATTGATTCAAGATAATATTTATCGATTTATTTCTGTACATCTAACTGTGGACAACTAGTTGTAGGTTACTAACGAGGACAGCTGACTTAATAAACTTAAAACATCAAAATATATTAAAAGTGTTGTAAATATATTTTGAACATACTTTGATATATATGTATATATTGTTATAGGTTCGTGAATCAACCAGTGGCCAAGTCTTACTTCCCGACGAAGTAAAAATCTGTGAAAGTGAGTTATAGTCCCACTTTTAAAATCTAATATTTTTGGGATGAGAATACATGCAGGTTTTATAAATGATTTACAAAATAGACACAAGTACGTGAAACTACATTCTATGGTTGAATTATCGAAATCGAATATGCCCCTTTTTATTAAGTCTGGTAATCTAAGAATTAGGGAACAGACACCCTAATTGACGCGAATCCTAAAGATAGATCTATCGGGCCCAACAAGCCCCATCCAAAGTACCGGATGCTTTAGTACTTCGAAATTTATATCATATCCGAAGGGTGTCCCGGAATGATGGGGATATTCTTATATATGCATCTTGTTAATGTCGGTTACCAGGTGTTCACCATATGAATGATTTTTATCTCTATGTATGGGATGTGTATTGAAATATGAAATCTTGTGGTCTATTGTTACGATTTGATATATATAGGTTAAACCTATAACTCACCAACATTTTTGTTGACGTTTAAAGCATGTTTATTCTCAGGTGAATATTAAGAGCTTCCGCTGTTGCATACTAAAATAGGGACAAGATTTGGAGTCCATGTTTGTATGATATTGTGTAAAAACTGCATTCAAGAAACTGATTTCGATGTAACATATTTGTATTGTAAACCATTATGTAATGGTCGTGTGTAAACAGGATATTTTAGATTATCATTATTTGATAATCTACGTAAAGCTTTTTAAACCTTTATTTATGAAATAAAGGTTATGGTTGGTTTTAAAAATGAATGCAGTCTTTGAAAAACTTCTCATATAGAGGTCAAAACCTCGCAACAAAATCAATTAATATGGAACGTTTTTAATCAATAAGAACGGGACATTTCAGTCTGACACCGCCGTACCCTGACATCGTACAAAAGAAGTTAAAGGAGGGTACGGCCGTGGTGGTAATGGAGGCGGAAGAAGCCATCACAGCCATCCCGATCCCTCTGATCAATGCTTTTGCTGCGGACCCGACTATGTCGGTTGACGGGTTCCTCAAGGAGGATTATTAGTGTTAGCTTGTATTTGTTTGCGCCGCAAGTCCTGTGTTCAGGAAGGCAATTGTAAATACAATTTTTGGGCCCTAATCCCGTGTTGGGCAGGCACTTGAAACGATTTATTTGTAATAACATTAGTTTATATTATACATTATTGTGTTATGCATGCGTTATCTATTAATTGTTTATATATCGCGAATCAAAACAAAAGATGAACCGCATGCCTATGCGCACAGTTAACCAAAACTCATGCGCATATGCAGGTACTGCGTAAAATAAACCAACATTTTAGCAATTTTACCTTAAACAACTTAGACTCAAAAGCTACTGCGTTATTGCTTTGTCATGTGCTAGAGGTGCACTTTAGCTGTATGGTAATCAACGCAACTAAAACCAAACCAATGCTTTTATGCTTAAGAGTTCCTCACGCAAACCAATGCGAGAGTAATTACGCACAAGCAAACTAATGCTTGTATTTTTAAGTCGACTTGACAGCCATCTAGTCTGCGTGGCGCTTGGCTAGGGGAAAACCAATTCCCTTCGCCTACCGTTAATGTCTAGCCTTGTAACCAAACAGGCTTCTGCCACACAGGGGCTAGAGGACACCCCGGCAGGAACCGCATACAAAAAGAAATAAACAATAAAAGTATGCGCGAGTAAATATTCAATTGGCATTAATAATGATTACAACCGCGACACATCCAAACGGACGGAAAATACATAGAAAAAATAATGTGCTAAAATAAATTGGAGTGATCAGTCCATCCAGCTACATATAACATTTTTTCAACAATGTCGCGTGCCAATTGCGTTTCACAGGTTTTCCATCTAATGTCTCGAGATGGTATGCCCCGGTGTTGCTTGCTTTTGCTACCCTATACAGACCTTCCCAGCGGGGGCCCAATTTCCCAGTATCCTCCGCACGACTTGCGTCATTCTGACGCAAACTAAGTCCCCGCACTTATAAGAGCGCGAACGCACACGCTGATTGTAGTACTTTGCAATTTTCTGCTTGTTATTGGCTTCGTTTACCGCCGCAGAGAGTCTGCGTTCTTCAAGCAGATTAAGATTTTCCCGCAAAGCTTCTGAGTTATTTTGTTCGTCAAAATTCTGTATGCGGAACGTTGGTACCCCAATCTCTGCGGGCACAACAACTTCTGACCCGTAAACCAAACTGAACTGAGTTTCGCCAGTGCTTGCTTTCGGCTTTGTTCTATGTGCCCACAAAACTTTTGGTAGTTCATCCACCCAACCAACTCTGCCATGACCCAATCTAGCTTTGATTCCGACCACTATATCCCGGTTGGTGACTTCGCACTGGCCATTCGCCTGCGGATGCGCAACGGAAGTAAAAGTCTGCTTAATATTAAGCTCTGCGCACCAACTACGAAAAGGATCCCCCGCAAACTGTGTACCGTTATCACTAACGATTTCGTTTGGTATGCCGAATCGACAAACAATGTCTTTCCATACAAAGTTTCGCACCCTTTTTCCCGAAATTGTTGCCAGCTGTCTCGCTTCAACCCACTTCGTGAAATAATCGATCGCAACAATCAAGAATTTGATGTTTCCTCGGCCTTTTGGAAATGGTCCGACTATGTCAATTGCCCATTTGCAGAATGGCCATGGTGAGGAGACTGGTATCATTGGATGCGCAGGTGCCCTGCTGATAGGTGCATGTATTTGGCAGGATTTGCATTGCTTAACTATTCGCGCAGTATCCGCGTACATTGTGGGCCAATAATAACCTAGCCGCATAATTTTTGACACAATAGACCTGTGCCCCGAATGAAGAGCACATGCACCCTCATGCACCTCGCGTATAACCTCTTCTGCCTCTTTCGGACCAATACATCTTAAGTGCGGCCCTAAATAATTTTTTCGATATAGGACATCACCCTCAGGAGCATACAGTGGTGCCTTGATGCGGACCTTCTTCGCATCAACGGAATCCGCAGGTGATGTGCCGTCCCGCAGGAAAGCAATAATAGGTGTCATCCATGTTGAGTTGGATTCCTCAACAGGTGCTACCAAAGGCATCATAACAATGAATTTCGTATGCAGTTCTTCTATAAGAACTTTCTTCCCCAGATAATCAAAGGCCAAAGCAGCCAATTTGCTAAGCGCATCCGCTTTCTTATTTTGCCCCCGCATTACGTGGGAGATTTGAAAAGCTTCGAATTGGTCAGCGAGGTTATGAACAAGCGATAAATATTGCTACATGGCAATGTCATGCGCTTCAAAATCCCCGCTGACTTGACTACATACCAGCTTTGAATCCACATAGGCGTGCAGGATTTTAACATTCAAATTATGCGCAATGCACATACCCGCTAACAGAGCCTCATATTCTGCTTCGTTGTTCGTAACGGCGAAATTAAACCTCAGCGCATATGTATGCTCTTCGCCTTCCGGACCAGTTAAAATTACACCCGCGCCCGCGCCAGCTGCGCTGCAAGCACCATCGGTATATAACTCCCATGGTAACAAAGTTGGTGCAGGCGTATCTTGATGTTCTGATGATGCCTCGACATCCGTAGGTAACTCTGCAAGGTAATCTGCAAGTATTTGACCCTTAACCGCGCTTCGCAAAGAAAAATTTATTTCATGCTCTCCTAACTCGACTGCCCATTTAGCCATTCGGCCAGAAATCTCAGGCTTGTACAACACCTGGAAAAAAAATGATTGCGTTAATCAATGCGGTAACCCCGGACATTGCCGCAAATTAGGCATGTACCAACCTGTTTGATTGGTTGATCAGTTAGAACCACAATTGGATGTGCTTGAAAATATCGGCACAAACGCCGCGCCGTGTGGACTAGCGCATACACTAGCTTTTCTATTGGTGCATAGTTTACTTCGCTTGCTGTCAGCGTGTTGCTTACAAAGTAGACCGACATTTACGTCTGAGAAAACCTCAGCATTAATTGTATACGAAATAAATAATTCACTAGTAAAAGGGAATGGATTACCTTTCCGCGATCTGCGATAAGAACCGAGCTGATTGCTTCTTTTGATGCCGCAAGGTACAGCGTAAGCGTTTCTCCTGTTACTGGCGCGGTGAGTGTTGGTAATTCAGCGAGCACCTTCTTCATCTCCTGAAAGGCTGATTCCGCCTCCTAAGTCCATACAAAGTCTTTTTTCTTTAAGCAATTCTTCAAAGTATTGAAGAATGGCAATTGTCGCTCTGCGGCCTTCGACAAAAACCGCGTGATCGCCGCAAGCTTCCCGGTTAGACTCTGCACGTCTTTCTTTGTTTTCGGAGATGGCAAACTATCAATGGCTTCAATCTTTTTGGGATTTGCCTTGATTCCCCGCGCTGTCACCACATGACCTAGAAACTTGCCTTCCTCTTCCCCAAAACTACACTTGAGCGGGTTGAGCTTCATGTTTATTCTGCGTAGAGACGCAAACGTTTCTAGGATGTCCGCGAGCATTTCTTCTTCAGTGTTGCTCTTAATTACCAAGTCGTCAATGTACGCTTCAAGATTCCTGCCAATTTGGTGTTTGAATGCCGCATCAATTACACGCTGATAGGTTGCGCCTGTGTTTTTTAATCCGAAGGGCATCTTCTTATAACAGTAGATACCTTGCGGCGTATGAAAAGCAGTTTTGTCCTCATCTTCCGCAGCCATTAAGATTTGGTGATAACCCTTGTATGCATCTAGAAAACACTTGTACCGGAAACCTGACAGTGATTGCACCTTCCAATCTATCTCCGGGAGAGGATAGTTGTCCTTGGGACATGCTTTATTAATATCCTTAAAATCAACACACATCCGCCAGTTACCGTCTGCCTTTTTCACCAACACAGGATTAGCAACCCATGTCTGATAGCGCACTTCCCGCAGAATGTTTGCTTTGACTAGGTTATCTACTTCTGCTCACAACCAATCACTGCGTTCAAGAGCCATATGCCGCTTCTTTTGCCTAACGGGCGTGAGTGATGGATTAACATTCAATTTATGTTCCGTAATATCTCGCGGAACCCCAGTCATGTCTGATTCGCGCCATGCGAAAACATCTGTGTTTGCGGATAATATTCCATGTAGCTTAGCCTTGGTTTCAGCTGACAAACCTACGCCGATTTTAATTCGCTTATCCGGATATAAACGATTCGCTATGACCGCACAGTTTGCGAGTTGTTCCCCCACGCTGAGAGTGCTTATAGGCACAACTGAGCCACACAACTCAGTTGTTTGATGTGATGCAATCGTGGCAACGCCTCCCACTGTAGGAAACTTAATCAAGCCATGCACCACTGATGGTATAATGTTAAAACGCCGTATGAAGTTTCTTCCTAACAGCGCGTTATACCGCGAAGTCGATCGGACCACATAAAAATCAACCACCTCATGTCTGACCATCTGTGGATTCCTGTCATCCGCAAGCTCTACCATCAGCTCTATTCGCCCTATCGGCCATGAGCTTTCTCCGGAGAACCCAGATAACGTAACATCAGACTGGCGTAGCTGCCTCCTAACTTCTGCAGGAAGGAAACGATAGCAATGTTCGTACATAATGTCAACATGCATGCGTTTAATTTGTACTCCGCAAGTAGGGATACGACACTTGATGATAATGGGCTCGTTAACTGTGTCGATTGACATTACAGGAGGAAACGTGATTGGGAGAAGTTCCCAGTCATGATGATCATTGTACTTTCTACGCTGGCAAACTTTCTCTGCGTCAACCATATTGATGGTTAAGTCAGCGTTTTTTGTTTTATCAACTTTTTGCCATGCGAAAGTTTTAGCCTTCGAACCTTCCTCTGCGGATTTTCCCTTATCCTTCTTAGGTGGTTTTAAGTGATCCAATTTACCTGCGCGTAGTGCCTCGAGCACTCGTTCCATCAATTTTTTGCATCGATTAGTGTCATGCCCATAATCGTCATGGAATTCGCAATACTTTGTTTTATCCCGCTTACCAAATTCTGTAAGCGGAGTTGGGACCGCAAAGGTTGCGCATACCGGTTCGGTTGCCAAAATTTCTTTTGGCGTTTTAGACAAACTTTTAAGCAGCGCATAGTTCTGATTATTGATGCCGCGCTAATTATTGTTTCGATAATTGCCACTTGATTTCCCTTTATCATTCCTGATAGGACCACCGCTAGGATACCTTCCGCGAGAGTTGTTGCCACGATTTTGATCGCGCGAACGATCATCGTCGTCCTTCCTCTCGTTGCGTGAACTAGCTGTTGGGATGTAATTATCTTCGCCACTCCGCATATAGTCGTGGCATTCATTAAGCGCTTCAGCATAAGTTGTTGGGACCGTATGGCGCAGACGCCTTACCAGCGTTGGATGACGTTCTAAGTTTATACCATGTATGAGTCCGAAAATCTGTTGCTCTGGCTTGAGATCTGGTATGCGCAAACACTCATTAGTATATCTTGTGAGAAATTCACCCAAAGATTCCTTGGATTTCTGCACAATATCATGACATTCAATATGAGTGCGTTTGCGTGGCCTCTGATTCTGATATTGCAGCAAGAACTTCGTCCGCAGATCCATAAACCCGGCTATACTACCCACCGTCAATTTATTAAACCATTCACGAGCAATACCCTGCAGTGTCATTGGAAATATCTGACATGCAACCGGATCCACCCAACCTTGAGTGCGCATTGCGCCTTCAAAACGCTGTAAGAAGTCATCCGGATCAGTTAAGCCATTGTAAGTACCTAACGTATGAGGTATCTTTGGCGCAGATGGAAACGGATATGTAGCTATATGCGGAGGAAACTTATCAAAAGTTGTTGGTAGCTCAAAAAGTGGTTTAACAGGGTCACCTTTGAGCCCTGCGAAGAAACGCCTCATCATATCCTGAACAAAATCAGGTTGTGAAAACAGGTGAACCATGTCGGGAGGTGCCGCCTGCATAAATTGGCCTGCGAGATTCGCCTGCCCTTGAATATTTTGCCATGGCTGCCCTGGCTTCTGCGGATACAGCCAAGGCTGATTTGGAAAGAAGGCAGGCTTACCGACGCAGAGTATACGGGTATCTGAAAAGGTGCCGAAACTTGTGGCGCAGATGCCTGCGAGACCTGAGGATATGCCGCTATAAGCCCAACCGTATGCGCAGTGCTTTGCTGTTCTGCGTTTATCGGCGTCCAATGAGAATTGGCATCCGGAATGACACCGAACCCCCAACTATTAAGTAATGCCTGCACATCCGCAGGAGTCAAAAACTGCAAAATTGGACGCGGTGGTTGCCAAGGTTGCAGCGGTGTAAACGATGAATTCTGCTGCACACTCTGTGTCTGCAGAGGGATTGAAACCGTGGTACTATAAATAGGTACCTGGCAGTAGCATACTACGTGCGGGCCTACTGTTTCACCGCTAGTGCCTACCAAGATGACCCTTGGATCCACTGCGGAAAAATCCAACCGCGTGGTGGTAACTGGCGAGTTTGCCCTTGGCGGTGTAATCCCATCTGGGTATATCGGCTTATACCTCTGAAAGGGCTCGCCGGATACAGCTGAAAGATAAGACGCGTATTCCGCCCCTGTAGTCATAGCCTGCGTATGCTGCCAGATGGTGTGTTTTGATTATCCATTTGAGTACGTTCCGACGAGTCCCCGGAAGTCATGATACTGTTAAAAGAAAAAATTCAAAAAAAAATTTCGTGAATAATAAGCCTTATAATTCAAAACCTTTTAAAAGAAAAAGCAATTAAACGGTCTTGAACTAATTCGACTCTCAATGAAAGCACCACTTGATCATGCATATTTTTACCATAGGGTTTAACATGCTTACTCAATGCGTTAGTGGGGTTTAAGGATCTTAGAACAAGGCTCTCCGGTCCGGCTACCGTGAATAACCCTGGCCGACATGATGATGTCGGCGGGGTGGCCGAGTGATTAAGTCCACCTTCGATAGCGGTCACTGATCAGAAGGCCCCAAATAAGGTTGTAGGTGCTAGCTTAATGAAGAACTAACCTGTTAACCTTGAAGAGACGGAGAATGATGCTTAATTACGTAAGACGTGTGACAGATGGTAGTTACGTAATGTGATGATCCCTATAATGATAGTTTGGGTTTGTATATATAGGCAAACCCTAATTCTAGAACCATCCGAGATCTTGGCAATCCTTTCCATAACAAACTCCCCGAATCACGGATGTAATTATGGAAAAGATATTTACTTGTTAGCCAGGCAATCGCTGTACCGAGAACAAAGGCATCAGATACAAATCCGCATACCGCATAACGCACACAAGCACACGCATACGCACACTATTAAGCGCCCGCATACATATGAGGTGCGCATGCGGGTTGCGGTATCATTAAAAACCAATAAATTAAACCTCCTCCTTCAATCAACTAACTGGTAATTTAACTCATTCGTCAAGTACATGTTATCAGAAAAATAATTTGGGATTAACTAATTAGTTAAACAAAAAAAAAATAGACAAAAGAAAATTAAAAATAAAATTAATGCACCCTTGCAGGTTGGCAACGGAAGTACTAGTTTTGGCACAATCGATAATTGATATGGTCCGTCGTCGGAGAGTAAAACAAACTGATTTGAGAACATTCATTTTGGATGATAAAGCCGCCATGGTGATCCAGGTGGCTTGATTGGGGAAACGAATTATTATGTATACGGAGTAATTAACAAAATAAATTGTGTTTACAATACTTGGCCCAGGTTATAAGCCCACCCAGAAATCAACGGCCACAATTGGGCCTTACAAGGTTACAAACAAAATCGATCCAATTACAACAACCGTTTAATTCTATACGACGACGCACTTCTCTATCTTCGATCTCCAGGCTGCTGTTAATTCTTTTGTATAAATCACCCGCAATTCTTCTCATCGCTGCAACATTGTCTTTGATTTTAATGCTTATCAAATTAATTTTTCTTGACTTTCTATCATACTTATTAATAGGATCGTACATGTCATATAATATACGCTCACCTCACCATTTAAGAAGTAACCATAGAAACGATGGAATTCACTATTTATTTATCAAAGAGCCAATTTTTCCTTTAAAAAACAATTAGTAATAGTGGAAGTTCCCCTTAGAGTCCATTTTATCTCCAAGTTCTTTTAACAGATAACTTTTAATAACTTCATATTATGTATTTGATGAATGAATGTGTTTATTTACAATAAGTTATTGAATTTTCTTTGAGATCATTGTTGAGAGCTAAGATGGTTACTTTTCACTTGTTCATCTATAAGTTATTAGTGGAAAACCAATTCGTGTAAACCATTTCTTATTTGATTAAAATGATTTAATTTTAACAAATTTGATTGGCTGTTGGTATTCAAAAATATGTATGAATACTGACTTATTCAAACCGAATTAGTAGAATACACATACACATATACATATACATTGTTATTATGGTAAAAATGAAAAATGAATAAGAATCTGTAGTTTTTACATAATTCAAAATGAGAGATATATGAAGCCATGAAGGAGGATTTCCTTTTCTAGAACTACTACTACTGTGAACAAATTTATTGATCCAAAAGCAAGCCACAAATGAATAACCAACAGAAAGTAATCTAATACCCTGTTTAAATAATTTATTTATCATAATCATAATTCATGATAATACTGATCAAACAACTCAATAGCTCTTTGAAATATCCTTTTTGGTGGTGTTGGTGTGACATAAATTACAACACCCAATAACCACAACATAAAGAGAATGTGTAGGCATCGGTACATACCGGGGTCTACTCTATCAACAATAACAACTTCTAAATCTCTTCAAATGAGTAAAGAGACAACTGAAAGAGAGTAGAGAACAACAAAAAATTACGACCTCCCTAGTTTTTACTGCCTATTTCTCTTTTTACTGCTTATTTCTCCTTCTTATTAATAATATTCATGGCTTTTCAAAAAAAAAAAAAAAAAAAAAATTTAATTATTATTAATAGGGGTAATCATGGGGCGGGTTGGGGCGGTTAAGTGCGAAACTCACACCCATAACCAATATTGTGGTTAATCGATTTTTTTATAAATGGTTAAATCGGTTAATTAGTTGAAATAAAACGGTTAATCTGGTTAACCATTTGGAGCACAAAAAAAAAAAAATCAAGAGTTTATGTCTAACGCTGTAGAAAAAACAATAAACCATTGAAAGTAATCTGCGTCTCATATTTAAAACCCGAAATAAAAAGTAGACTCCAAATTAATGCATAAAACGATAATAACTAGAAAAAATGCAAATTCAAGTAGAGTTTTAAAAGAGTTGAAATTTCTTCAAACTTCAATCTTCATCCATCCAAGAGTCATCAATGACGTGAAACCGGAACTCTAGGAGGCGTAGCGTAATGCCGTAACTGACTAATTCCCTAAAGACGTGATACAGTGGGGATTCTATTTGATTGTGTTTATCTTTTCCAATATTAAGTTTAATGTTACATATAAGTCTATGTGCTTTATTATTTGACCCTCATGTAAAAGAAAAAATTATATCTATAGTATTAAACGGTGCGATTGTGGTTAAAATGGTGCGGGTACATTTCATTTTCATAACCAACTCACAAAATGCGGTTAATCCAAAAACGTTACCCATACCCACGGTTATACATTCGGTGCGGTTAATTCGGTGCGGATTTAACGGCTAATATGGTTACGGTTTGGTTAATGCGGTTTTTTGCTCACCCCTGATTATTAAGATGTTTTTCAATCAGATATCCTATCTCCACTCCAAGGAGATCTTTAACCACCTCATATGACACAAACGCAAGCACTATCGAAGGAACCACCTGTTTAAAATATAAATTTGCATTAGAATAGTTCCCCAATAGCAAAATACACTTTACAATAAACCATACTAACCACATTTATATTGGCATAAAAAAACTTAATAACATTAGAACGGATTCAAAAATCAACAAGTACAATCGATACAAAGAATCTAACCATATACAGAGCAAACAAAGTTGGCTATTTATTATGTCAATGAAAGAGTACTCGGTTAAATTTGGTCAACTCAGGGATTACTCAGCGAATACTCGGTCAAACTCAGTCAAAAATCACCCAGGATTACTCCAAAAATGGTCAAAACTCAGCATAAAATCAGGATTACTTAAAAAATCAGTCAAAACTCGGACATAATCGGTCAAAGTCAAACTTGGTCAAACTCGGACAAAACTCGGGATTACTCCGAAAAACAGTCAAAACTCAGCATAAAATCAGGATTGATCACGTACCTTCGTCACACACTCTCCAGTACTATACCCTTTTTTTACCCACTCGCAGTGTGACGACCCGGAAATTTCCGAGCAAATTTAAACTTAATCGTTGAATGTTTTCGACACGATAAGCAAAGTCTGTAATGTTGAGTCTCAAAAATTTTGAACTGTTTCAGATATCTATTTGACCTTCGATTATTTCCGACGATTCACGAACCACTATCTGTATATATATATATATATATATATATATATATATATATATATATATATATATATATATATATATATATATATATATTAATTTGAAATAGAAACTTATATGAGTTAGTTTATTTGTGTAAATAAAATAATACATGACATTACTATAAATCTATCTATATATGAAAAGTACATTGAATATATATAATTTAGAATTTATTTAATAAACGCTCGTAGCACTCGTTTACCATCTTGATGGTTATTAATCAAGTTAAAAACGAACTTATATGATTTTAAAATAAAAGGTGATCCGAAAATGAGTTATATAAGTTATAGGCTTATTAAAAGTATATTTAAGATCTAATTATTTAATTTTAACACTTTTTATATTTTACCCATAAATGAGAAGGACAGTTAATGTAATTTTTATTTAACAAATTAAGGATCGAATTTTATACCATAATGATCAAAATAAATAAATATAGTTAATTTAAAAATATGGGATTTTTCTGAACACTTTTATCCGTCAGTGATTAACAACAGAGTACGAAATCTTGTCCGTACCAACTTTCGGTAGAAGATACTGTGAATATTGCACGTTTCCTGTAAATGATTGTTAGATATTATTATCAAAAATTATATAATAATTATGCTCACTGTTTTTGTTCTCTTACATCAACTATCTTCTTTTTTTTTTTTTTACGAGGAACCCCCTTAGTGACGAGCCATAATGGCTCCCCTCTAGTTGGTAAACCCCGGGTAAACGGCAAGCCAGGCCTCCACCGTTACCAGGCAAAGCATCCTCTAGTCAATCAGTCACTAAATGGAGCTCGCCCCAAGGTATTTGCCTTGAAGGGAATCGAACCCGTGACCTCTTGCTTCATTGGAAGTCCTGGTGGCCCCAAGGTTATCAACTATCTTCTTATATCTACTTATATATAGCATATGCATATATGTATATGGAAACCAAGAACAACCATTCTTCTTGAACCCATCACAACCACCATCAAAACTAGTGCTTCTGTGTACTCCAGTTTCTATTCGAGTTGCAACCAAAACCCAAACCATCTTGCTCAATCACAATCACAATCGAACACACCAACATGATTTTTGTTGCTCGATAATTCTCACCGCACCCGCCTATGGACACCATAACCATACACCATGAATCACCATCGCAACACCATCTTCATCCCACTCTCTCTCTTTATATATATATAAATCTCTCTTTCTTTTTTTTTTTACTCGATGAAATCATCACAACAAACCAAACATTAAACATCATCATTGTTGCTACTAATAATCTGTTTCCTGTATCGTTTTTGTCGACCACCGAAACCCACAACCGAACCATACAACCATCATAAACCACCACTTTGAACCACTTAGTGTTCCTGCCTGCTGTTTTGACGTGAACAACAAACACCACCATTTTTGTGCTACGGTTTCACTACTGTTTTCTTTCCATTAGAACACCACACACATCGAACCAACACCACCACCTAGAACTGCCATTGAGCTCCACAACCACTTCCACCATGTGCAACCGTCACCCTCGCAAACACCACCTTCTCTCTTCCTTCTTAATCATCTTTCTTTCATCTTTCTGTTAGCTTGGTAAAGAGCTACCATCACAACCACAAAAAACAACCCATCAATCATCATCTCCTTCTATATATACATGATAATATATATACGTACATCACCCATTGATCACCTTCGAACCCTCCAACAACCATCTGAACACCAACATCAACACAAACCGTAAATAAACTGCTGCAATTGTTTACTGTTTCTATTTCAGTCGGGTACAAACACAAAAACTTCACCATACCAAACCTGCAACTCAATAAATTAAACCTCCTCCTTCAATCAACTAACTAACTGGTAATTTAACTCATTCTTCAAGTACATGTTAATTATCAGAAAAATAATTTGGGACTAATTAAATATTAAAAAAAAAAAAGAGAGAGAGATAGACAAAAGAAAATTAAAATAAAATTAATGCACCCTTGCAGGTTGGCAACGGAAGTACTAATTTTGGCACAATCGATATTCATTTTCCCCTTGTCACTCGTCGTAATTGACATGGTCCGTCGTCGGAGAGTAAAACAAACTGATTTGAGAACATTCATTTTGGACGATAAAGCCGCCATGGTGATCCAGGTGGCTTGATTGGGGAAACGAATTATTATGTATACGGAGTAATTAACAACCGCCCAGAAATCAACGGCCACAATTGGGCCTTACAAGGTTACAAACAAAATCGATCCAATTACAACAACCGTTTAATTCTATACGACGTCGCACTTCTCTATCTTCGGACTCCAGGCTGCTGTTAATTCTTTTGTATAAATCACCCGCAATTCTTCTCATCGCTGCAACATTGTCTTTGATTTTAATGCTCATCAATTTAATTTGACTTGACTTTCTATCATACTTATTAATAGGATCGTATACCCCAACAACATGTCATATAATATACGCTCACCTCACCGTTTAAGAAGTAACCATAGAAACGATGTTTTATAATCTAAGTTTCTTTTTGTAAATTGGTGCGATGTTTTTTGGGATAGGAGATATTTGTTGGATACTCCCTTCGTATCAGCTATTGCCTCCTTTCATTTGTAGATATGTGCGTTCTCTTTTGGGTGAGTCGGGATTATTCCCAATTTGTAATGTACTCTTGAGTTCTTGATTTAATAAAAATTATTATGTATACGGAGTAATTAACAAAATAAATTGTATTTATTTACAATACTTGGCCCAGGTTATAAGCCCGCCCAGAAATCAACGGCCAAAATTGGGCCTTACAAGGTTACAAACAAAATCGATCCAATTACAACAACCGTTTAATTCTATACGACGACGCACTTCTCTATCTTCGATCTCCAGGCTGCTGTTAATTCTTTTGTATAAATCACCCGCAATTCTTCTCATCGCTGCAACATTGTCTTTGATTTTAATGCTTATCAAATTAATTTTACTTGACTTTCTATCATACTTATTAATAGGATCGTACATGTCATATAATATACGCTCACCTCACCATTTAAGAAGTAACCATAGAAACGATGGAATTCACTATTTATTTATCAAAGAGTCAATTTTTCCTTTAAAAAACAATTAGTAATAGTGGAAGTTCCCCTTAGAGTCCATTTTATCTATAAGTTCTTTTAACAGATAACTTTTAATAACTTCATATTATGTATTGATGAATCAATGTGTTTATTTACAGTAAGTTATTGAATTTTCTTTGAGATCATTGTTGAGAGCTAAGATTGTTACTTTTCACTTGTTCATCTATAAGTTATTAGTGGAAAACCAATTCGTGTAAACGATTTCTTATTTGATTAAAGTGATTTAATTTTAACAAATTTGATTGGCTGTTGGTATTCAAAAATTGTTGGGCAGTGTTGTATCCCACATCGACCGTGGTAGTAAAAATTAAATAGTTTATAATAGCTTGGATTCCCAATCTCTTTGAGTTAACTTTTGGGGTTGATTGGGCTCAAGTCTATTAAACTCATTATGGTATCAGAGCCAAACGAGCCAAATGTGTGATGTTGGGAACCCATGTGTGCACGTCTCGATGTGAGGGGGCGTGTTGGGCAGTGTTGTATCCCACGGCGGGATACATCTCACTCATCTTCTGCACAGGCTACACCATGACCGTTCCCAACAACCGGAACAGTGACACATGCACAGTTTCTTGGGCGCATTACCCAGGAAGAGTGGCTGGCTGCCTCATCTCGAAAGCCATTAATGACATTCCTACCCAACGGATCAACCGCAGAGCTCCGGGCCAACCCTTACCAGTGATTCTCGCCTCGGCTGTTTAAATAATTTATTTATCATAATCATAATTCATGATAATACTGATCAAACAACTCAATAGCAAGCCACAAACGAATAACAAACAGAAAGTAATTTAATACCCTGTTTAAATAATTTATTTATCATAATCATAATTCATGATAATACTGATCAAACAACTCAATAGCTCTTTGAAATATCCTTTTTGGTGGTGTTGGTGTGACATAAATTACAACACCCAATAACCACAACATAAAGAGAATGTGTAGGCATCGGTACATACCGGGGTCTACTCTATCAACAGTAACAACTTCTAAATCTCTTCAGATAACTGAAAGAGAGTAGAGAACAACAAAAAATTACGACCTCCACAGTTTTTACTGCCTATTTCTCTTTTGCGAGCAAAAATAGTTGTATTCATTCAAAGATAACAATTATTAATTATTATTATTTATTAAGATGTTTTTCAATCAGATATCCTCATCTCCACTCCAAGGAGATCTTTAACCACCTCATATGACACAAACGCAAGCGCTATCAAAGGAACCACCTGTTTAAAATATAAATTTGCATTAGAATAGTTCCCCAATAGCAAAATACACTTTACAATAAACCATACTAACCACATTTATTTTGGCAAAAAAAAAATTTAATAACATTAGAACGGATTCAAAGATCAACAAGTACAATCGATACAAAGAATCTAACCATATACAGAGCAAACAGAGTTGACTATTTATTATGTCAATGAAAGAGTACTCGGTTAAATTTGGTCAACTCAGGGATTACTCAGCGAATACTCGGTCAAATTTGGTCAAACTCAGTCAAAAATCACCCAGGATTACTCCAAAAACGGTCAAAACTCAGCATAAAATCAGGATTACTTCAAAAATCAGTCAAAACTCGGACAAAATCGGTCAAAGTCAAACTTGGTCAAAATCAGGATTGATCACGTACCTTCGTCACACACACTACGGTACTATACCCTTACTCATTTTTACCCACTCGCAGCCCGATTAGTGATCCAAAAGCAAGACGACGTTAACTACATAGATCCCGAAAACAGCCCGGGAGTAAAGTTTATCCACGCGACTTCTGAAGCAACTCTGGACGATATCATAACATCGACGTACGTACCCTCGATCGGTTGTTCATTCATTTTTCAATCTTACTAACGCCATTAACCATAATGGACACACATTACCATTGTTGTCCATTCAATTCACTGAGCTTGTCGAAGGAATCTTGGTCGGTGCCTGACTCCTAGGTGCCTCGGCTAACCCTGTTTTAGCCGATGAAACGTCTTTTTGGCGCTTCATGGGTAGCAACTTGGAGCAAAATGTTCAACTTGATCAAGGAACCCGATGGTTATTCCATATCGCATCCTCCTATACGCAAATGCACTGACCCTGTTAATTATAGATCTCCCGTATACTAATCACGAAAAATTTGTTGCACGAAATGAATCTACCATGCAAGTTCCTTAAACAAAGATTCTTCCATTTCTCGTCAGCTTGTGTAGCTAGACTCAAAGTAAACTTTGAATGCAATACGAATATTGTCTCGAGCTTAATTACAAGAAGTGTGCGCGCTTTTATTGAGATGTGTGACGCGAACGAGAGAATTACCCGACAACGAAAAAACCGTTTGCAAACTTGCGATTAATCCAATGAACCCGGCCACCCGTGTCAATGATTATTTTGGTAACCCGGTTCATATATCTAGTTCAGGGAATAACAATTGTGTACGATTTGTTGACCCCGTGGGCTCGGGTGGGCGATAATTAGGTTGCACGAAGCGGTGAATAATAATTATGACACAACAATCGAGAAATGGATCAAGTCGTGGTTAAGGAGCCCGATGATACGTAAAATGGATGTACAGCTAGTGATAGAGAACCCACGTACTCACAAGTCCCTTCAGCCAAATGAAGGGCAACCCAAAGAAGGGAATCTTTACAAGAGAAAGGGACACGTACTCACAAGTCACTTCAGCCCAATGAAGGGCAACCCAAAGAAGGGAATCTTTACAAGAGGAATGGACACGTGGCAAGAGTAACATACTGGAATTCTGTTAGTGGTAACGTCACAAATTCTGTTACATTGTGAATTCATTGCTTGGGCAGCAAGTGATCGTAACCATAGTGCTTCTATAGTTCTATATATTGTGAATTTACGGTATTCGAAATAATACTCACAGCGTTTATTACACTAACCGAATTTGTTACGTTTTCTATCTCTTTCTCCCTCGTCATTTTCTCTCTCATAATATTCACTCTCTCTCTCTTTCTCTAAAATTTTAACACCAAATCACAATATCTATGTGAAATCAATGAATAAAATGTGACTGATATCATAATCACAACTAAATCACTTGATATAATCACGACTTTGATGACGTAAGAACCGTTTATTTAGTTGTGATTATGTCTGAATCACATTTTATTCATTGATTCCATATAAATATTGTGATTTAGTGTTAAAATTTTAGAGAGAGAGAGAATATTATGCGAGAGAAAATGACGTGGGAGAAAGAGAGGAAATTTAACAAATTCGGTTAGTGTAAAAAAAGCTTGAGTATTATTTTGAATACCGTAAATTCACAATATATAGAACTATAAAAACACTATGTTTATGATCACTTGTTGCCTAGGCAATGAATTCACAATGTAACAGAATTTGTGACGTTACCACTAACACAATTCCAGTATGCTACTTTTGCTACGTGTCCCTTCTCTTGTAAAAATTCCATTCTTTGGGTTGCCCTTCATTGGGCTGAAGTGGCGTGTGAGTACGTGGGTTCTCTATCACTAGTTGTACATCCATTTTACATCACTATATCTGGCAAACGGGTCGAGATGGGTCGAGTTGGGTCAAAGAACAAATGGGTTTGGGTCAAAACGGGTGATGGGTGGGAATTAAAATGGGTCGAACAGGTTGGGTCGAGACCCAGGTCGGTTGGGTCGAGCAAGTAAAAATGTTCTTGTTTGTATTTTTTTATGTATCTCTTCCGAACACGCGCCCCGAACACGTGCGTCGAAAACACACCTAAAAAATGCGTCGAAAATTGCGTGTAGAAAATGTTGATCGAAAATGCGTGTAAATAATGACCGCCGAAAAACGGGCCACAAAAACGCGCTCCGAAAAAGCGCGCAGAAAACGCGAGCCGAAAAAGGGCGAAGAAAACTGCGTCCCGAAAACACGCCCCGAAAAAGCGCCCAGAAAAGGAGCGTCGAAAGCCGAAAGCGCACGCCAAAAACGCCTGCCAAAAACACGCCCCGAAAACATGGGCCCAAAAAACGCGGGCCGAAAACGCTCTTCGACAAACGCACACCAAAAACGCCCGTCGAAAACGCGGCCCGAAAAAGGGCCCAGAAACGCGCTCTGAAAACGCTCGCTGAAAAAGTTCGCCGAAAAGCAAGGGCCGGAACGCGCCCTGAAAATGAGTTCCGAAAACGCGCCTCGTAAACGCACCCCGAAAACGGCCCAAAAACGTGCTTCATAAAACGCACGTCGAAATCGTGTGTTGAAATCGAATCTTTTGAAGTAAACCCATTTGGGTCTTTAAGTAATTTTTTATTATGTGATTGGACCCATTTGGGTTTTCATGTAATTTTATATATTATATTATATGCTTGGACCCATTTGGGTCTTTAAGTAAACCCAATGAACCCATTTTGAAACTTTGGGTCTTGTTTGCCAGGTCTACATATCACCGGGCTCCTTAACCACGACTCGATCCATTTCTCGATTGTTATGTCATAATTATTATTCACCGCTTCGTGCAACCTAATTGCCGCCTACCCGAGCCCACGGGGTCAACAAATCGTACAAAATTGTTGTTCCCCGAACTAGATATATGAACCCGGTTACCAAGATAATCATCGACACAGGTGGCCGAGTTCATCGGATTAATCGCAAGTTTGCAAACGGTTTTTTCGGCTCTAGTTATTGAGTCGACAGAAAGCGTCGATTTATTGGTGACTTGACTGACTCTTAGAGCCTAAATTAAATTTCAGGCAGGATTTAAAACCAATGAAAATTTGATTTACCATTTCATGGCGTCTCAATTTTATTTTTAACTTTATTTAATTTTTTTAATAAAAATTCCTACATATTGGTCGGAGGTCCACTCGGAAGCAATCTATGTATCCGTCGAATATAGAGAGGGATGACTTTCTCTACTTTTGAGAGTGTTTTCACTCTAGGCGGAGAAATGACTTGTTTTTATTCTCGGATAGGAGAAAGATTGTCGACATCTCACCTACTCATACACCACTTATGTGGTATTAGGTTTTTGTTGTTTTTTGTTTGTTGTTAAAGGAGCCCATGCAAACACAATGTCTTACATAACTTAATATGATATTAGACTATCGCTTTCACATGCTCATCTAAACACGCCTTAAAAATGAACAAATATATGTTGGGACAATTCATTTAGCTTAGTATTTCAATACACATATCATTATATTGATCTTTCTTCTAGGTTAAATTAATAATGCATACCAATTTAACATGACTCAAAATGACATTTAACACCATATAAGAAACAAGATCACCAAAGACACATAATTCTTGACCTGAAACCAATGTCAAACCAATGTCAACTGCTACAATTAAGAAATGCAACATATAAAATGATTAAAGTTTGAAACTTTACCTGAGATAAAAGACAAATGAAGGACGGAAGATGATTCCTAGATAAAAGACATATGGTGTTATCGAATCACCTCATCATTTCAAGAAATTTCTTCGCATCAAAGCGAGGCAATTCACGAGCTTTAGGCTTCCATTTCCAGTACATATATCCAGTGTCTGGCCTCCCATTTCCCATACAATTTTGATGACTTTCAATCTATCTACACGTGTTATTCGTATAAGCTAGACTACCTGGATTCGTTAGCCATTCACCGTCAAACAAATCACATTTTTCAGATCCATTACCTTCACAATATACATTCGGTTTCAGTTTTCAACGAAATCAATAACATAATATTAAATCTTAAATCTTATATCAGATTGATAAAAAAAATTTGTCAACTTTCAGTACATAGTACTAATCTCACATAACTAAACTCAAATTTGAATAACAAAAACACAAGTAAATGCAGATAAAAACTACAAATAAAACAGATCATGAAATAATAATAATAATCCCAGCAATAAAAGTTTTACCTTTATAGATGAAAAATGTACTTCCATTGAGAATTATAATCAATTACAAACATTATTCAATATCCAACATCAATGATAACAACCCACAAATCATAATCCATATCTTATCTATATCTATTACAAAATCATAAATAAAGATCTAAAAAACTGTACCTTTATGATTAAATTATACTTTCAGTGCTTTTTATCATCAATTGCAAGCATTACACAAACAAAAAGAACAATATGCATAAACCCATTTTTAATGCAAACCACACAAAGTGAAACCTAAAAATTGTACCTTTATGGTTAATTAGGTTTAAAGATTACAACCCAAAAATCATAATCCATATCTTATCCATATCTATTACAAAACCATAAAATAAAGATCCAAAAAATTCTACCTTTATGATGAAATTCTACTTTCAGTGCATTGTATCATCAATTGCAAGCATTACACAAACAAAAAGAACAAAATAAACCCATTTCTAATGCAAAACCACACAAAGAAAAAACCTAAAAATTGTACCTTCATAGTGAATTAGGTTCAAATCTTTAGGAGAATCATCAATATCAACAACAGTGGTGTTAATGTTATCATCAGAAACATTAGGGATCTCAGTTGAAGATTGAGAAAAAAGAAATCTTAACCCAAACCCCACTAATAAAATTGAAATCCCTAACTTAAAAAAAAAAAAAAAAAAAAAAAAAAAAAAAAAAAAAAAAAAATTGATTCCGCTTGAAAGCTGATTTCCAACAATTTTGTTTCATTTCCCCTTTGAGTGACTGTTGTTTTAGTGTTCTAAAAGTGAATGGTTGATAGATGGATTTTAGGAAGAGCTAGAAAAAATTTGACAGCGCGTTGCTGCGGTTGTATTCGGCGCGCGGTCGAATTTGAATATACCTTATTTGGTACTTAATACATCTAATAGGTTGGGTTGTTTGTTGGACGTGTATGTATATGTATGTAATTTAGCCCGAAATATTTAATTTTTTTAACGATATCCGTTTCGCGTATAGTTAGTCACGTTGTGTTCGTAAAATTAATTCGAGTTGAAAGGTGGTCTCGGAAAAATTTAACTCGCACTGAGCATGAATATAGGGCCCGTTATTTAGTGTTTTTTTAACGATGTCCGTTTCGCATATAGTTAGTCCCGTTGGGTTCGTGAGATTTTTTCGAGTTGAACGGTGGCCTTGGAAAAATTTAACTCGCACCGAGTAAGAAGATGGAGCCCGTTATAAATTTGGGTGGAATAAGTTTTTTTAATTTTAATAAAATTATATATTTACATTTTTTACCCCTGAAAAAGTGTAAAATTGAGGGGGCGATGTGTAAATTGCGCGAAAGTTGGGGGCTCTTTGTAGTGTGAACACAAACTCAAAACGACAGCGCGTTATAACTAAAACGACCAAAAACCCCATGACATTTAGTATGTAGGACATTAATAATACGGAGTAATAATAGTTTATAATCTTACAAAGGATACCGACAAATGACAATAAAAAAATGTATTGCCTATGCATCATAACACATTAGCGGTAAGAAAATAAATAAGTTAATACTAGGGGTGTTCATAATATCCGAATCCGAATCCGCAATCCGAATATCCGTGTATCCGATCCGAAAAATATCCGAAAAATTGGATATCCGGATTTTCGGATATCCGAAAATCGGATATCCGATTTTTCGGATTCGGGTTTCGGATAGAACTTTTCAAAATATTCGGATACCCGATATCCGAAACATACATTAATAAATAATAATATTTTTACACTTTTATTTATAATTATAATTTATAATGCTAGATATTTTATAAATAAAGACAAGTGACAAACAGCTGAAAAAGTACAACTGTACAAGGACTCTTCTAAGTCTTCTTTCTCTCTCTGACTCTTCTTTCTCTCTTACAGATTCACTTTACTAAGTAAAAACCCTAGATCTGAATCTCGACTCTTACGGCGATTTCATCTTCAATCAGCATCCATCGTCGATTTAAGGTAACTATAAATCTATAATAACTTTTAATTTCATTATCTAAATCGTCATATCTGAAACAACGTTACACGAAGTCACGAAGCCCATTAGCTCTTTACAGCATCTGATTTTAATATATGCATATTTTGTAATGTTAGTGAATGCATATTCAATATTATTTGGTATTATTATTATTATTATTATTACTCTTATCAATTACTGGAACAATTATTTGATGATATTAATGTGATAAATTGGTATTTGATTTCAATGTTGAATGTTATAACTCGTGTTAAAGTGTCCCCAAGTTCAAAGCGATTGATGGGTGAATGCATATTTTGTAATGTTAGTGAATGCATATTCAATATTTTTTACTAAATTAGTGGGTTTGTGGTTGGATTTTACAGATTTGATGACGGGTAGTGGGTTTGTATAATTTTCCCTTTTGACTTTATTAGTTAACCATGGTGATCAACTTGGAAAAGATAGTAGATGAAGCCTTTATCGTTCATCTTTGTTTTGATGTGTAAACTGTAAAGTTCCATCATCATCAAAAATAGCAGATGTGAACTTTTCAACTTTTAACATTTCAAATTAATTTGGGTTTTTTAACAGGTTGTTTTGATTGTTGGTTCGAACACAGAGTTGAGATAGGAAGATGAGTGATAAATGGGCCAACTATATCCAGATTGCACTTAATGGATATAAAAGTAAACATGCCAAGATGTTACTGAACTAATAGTCTCATAAGATGTTTAGTACCTTTTTATTCATATGTTGTGATATATATAGATTTCTTTAGTTAATCACTTTAATTTCTATGTACAGGTGATGCTTTCGTTCTTTTGATGATTGGAAAGTGTGAAGAATTGAAGATTCGTTCTTTACCACGTTGTTATGCTTGTGTTTCTTAATTTGAATGTTGAACTTAGGTTTAAAGTAATATGGATAATTTGTATTTTTGAATTTGTTATGTTTGTGTTGAGACTTATGTATTATGTAATTCATGTGTTGTGTTTGTGTTGAGATAATCATGTTCTTTTTTCATTCAAAACACTGGTGCAATATTTTTAAAAACAGTTAGTGATGTGCAAGAGCATGGATGGATTGAATTTGGAAGTTCGGATATTCGGATAATCCGATATCCGAATCCGAAATTTCGGATATCCGATTTTCGGATATCCGAAATTTCGGATTCGGATATCGGATGGGCAAATTCACTATCCGAATTTTCGGATATCCGAATTTCGGATATCCGAATTTTCGGATATCCGGTTTTGAACACCCCTAGTTAATACTGTTTAGCTTACCATTTTCGGCTCTATTTTTGAGTCAACACCACGCATCAATTTATTGGCGTCTTGCCTACCGTTTAGAGCCTAAATTGAAGTGAATTGATATTTCCAAACTTGTATTTGATAGATACACACAAATTCACTAAGTTACCCTTAATGATGTGTTATACAAATTTTCCATTTCAAAATATTGGAAGGTATAACTGGAAAGTAACTACATTTATGTGTGGATCTATCAATTACATGTTTGGAATTATCAGCTCTCATTGAATTCCAGGTAGGATTTAAAACCCATGTAAATTTGATTCTACCATTTCTTGGGGTCTCAATTTTATTTTTAATTTTATTTTACTATTTAAAAAAAATTTCCTACTTATTGGCTGGAGGTACACTCGGAAGCAATCTCTTTATTAATTGAATAGAGAGAGGGATGACTTTCTCTACTTTTGAGAGTGTTTCATTTTGGGTGAAAAAATGACTTGTTTTTATTCTCGGATAGAGGAAGGATTGTCTACATCTCACCTGCCCATACACCACTCATGTGATATTGGTTTTGTTGTTGTTGTTGTGTTGTTTAGCTTACCATTTCATACAGCACTTGCAACAGTAACCAACTTGGGTTCGGTCTGGTCGGTTCTTGGCAATCGCAATACACTTTAACCTTAAAATATGTTTTGTGCAATTTTTATCATGGTTTCTTTATCAATAGAACAATAGAATTCCAATTCGAATGAACACTAACAGTGGAGCACATGACAACCTACAGAAAAAAACGATAGGAACAATAAGTGGAAAAAGTTGTAGGAAAACATCATTAACAACAACCATAATATTAACAAAAACGCGTACGACTTAATAACTAACAACAACGCAAAAGCATAAATTTTCCAAGTGCCTGAAAAGCATTAAGATTGCAGCACCACCGCTCTGCCAAGTTACCAACTATTCATAACATCAATCATAAACCGCAAATCAAATAAATACTCGGTAATAAATATTAATAGGTAAATAATTTATATGTTTAAGAGAGTATGAGTACATACAATCTTGATGATTATCCACATAATTTTGAAGAAGAATCGGCATCCACAATCCATGATTTAAATTTAAGAATCATTATCCAACAAATTGAGTTTGGGTATGGAATCCACAATCCAAACCATCCTATATCTTAACTCTATCGATAAAAGTTTAATCGATCTAGCAAAATCCATACATGAGTCATATAAAGTATGAATCGACAGAAGTTGAAACCAGATTACGATTTGGCGTATGTAAAGTATTCGGATTGCATTTGGGGAGAACATTAGCTTTTTTTTCTTTGTAAAAAATCGTGAATGAAATTGAAAAGATGAAACCCTAAAATTGTTGTTGTACCTCGTGATATGATATGAAGAAGATATGGATTTCGAGAGCTTGATTTTTCTCTAATTTATACGTGCGAACCCTAGTTATTGTTGGTATCCCTGCGAACCCTAATTGTATGTGATTAAATTCGCCTGCGAACCCTAATTGTATGTGATTGAATTCATATTCATATCGATATTCAATCTAGAATTTTTAGAGATGGATCAGATATTTTGATATTGGTGAAGAAGGGAGCGATCACACATCGATGGATATACATGAATCAGAGAGATTGTGATATGAACACCCTAGGGAAATTCTTTTTTTTTCTGGAACCCCTTTTTCCAAATGTTTTTCCTTGAATTCTATGGAGAGGGTAATAAGAAAGTTGTAGGTTAATTAGAAAGACTTATCACAGTGATTTTGGAGTTAGAGCGATGGAAGGATGAGATTAAATGATCATATCACGATGAATGATTAGGATCTAATTTTGAGTGAAGTTGTCGTACCCCCAATAGGGCCGGGCAAATATGACTTCACAATATCACAACACAAGTATGTAAAAACGAGAACGACTCTATATGAGACGTTTTATTTGATAACCAATGTACTAAAGTAGCGGAAAGTACTAAGTCATTACAATTGTATACTTTAATGTTCTAATGCAATAATATGAATGTATATATGCGGACTCCAAAAGCAGCAAAGTCCAAATAGCAAATAATCTTTAGCAATCTTCACCTGAGACAAAACATGCTTAAAAGTGTCAACCAAAAATGGTTGAGTGAACAACATAGGTTTAATATATAGTTTTAGACCACAAGATTTAGTTATAAAAAGGTAAATGCTGAAGTTATGATATCGAAACGTAAACAAAGTTACCCCTGGACACCTTGAACTGTCAGTGTCGTAATCATTATTATGTAACCAAAGACCAACGGTCAAATGGTTAGAGACGTCACTCTCAATAGCGCTATTCACAATAACTAAGTTTACCAAATTCCAGTAATTAACGATATCATGGTAGGGATTTAGCATGAATCAAAGCATGTCAGCACAGTTAAACAGTTTGCGGGTACTTGTGTCTAAGCGTAAAACAGTTTTAAAAGCAAGCATGTGTCTCACCCCAAAGTTTAAAACAAGTATATAAAGATAGTTAAAAAGTGGGGCTATGAAGTTCACCTTAATAGCAGATATATATTCCACGCAAGTTATATGATCGGAGTGTTGAACACGGAGATCTCAACCTAGAGATATTATGTTCGATTAGTTAATGTCTAATAGACATAAAGTTTATTTATTAATATAGCAAACTATATTAAGAGTGACCGTTCTCGAGAAAAGTTATGTTTATATAAGTGATACTATACTTAGTGTACTTAAGTGTTACTATATAGATAAGTGTATAAGTTATAATAATAATAATAATAATAATAATAATAATAATAATAATAATAATAATAATAATAGTATTATTCTTTAGTTAATCAATTATTAAGTAATCTCATTAATATAGGTATTATATATATATATATATCCATACCTACACGTTACATATACATATAATCTTTATTATTATATTATGTATATGTTTATAACTATACTATATATGTATATATCTTATGTATGTGTTACATATATATTATTGTAAGATGATACATATATATATACTTATTACTTTTATTATTATGTTTACTAATCGCATATAACTTACATAATGCACATTCATTCATACATACACACGTACATATACATACATATATACACGTATGTATATATTTACATATACACGCACATATACCTACCTATACATATGTACATACATACGTATGCATGCATGCATGTATATCATGATCATTACTACGTTACTAATCAACCCCTCAAATATTACCAATCACTATTCTCCTACATAAAATCATAACTTTTTATTTTTTTACAATTCCTATTAATCATCACCTTAACCTTCATTATCTCTTTTAATCACAATCTTTATCTATTTAGCCTCATAACATAAATCATGATCATAACTTAACCCTACTATTTACAATTTAACCTACTTAATCTCATTAACATAATAACTTATTAATCTAATTATGATCATGCATCTTTTAACCCTAATCATAATAATCATAATCAATTCTTATTCAATATCTTTTAACCATTTACTTATCCATAAACAATCATAATATTTACTCATAATCATAATCTCTAACTTATTTATCTAGTTTTATGATCTTCCTAATTATTTATTGTTTATATTCATAACACTTTATTCATAATAATTAACTAGTTCAATATCATAATAACTTACCCATAATACTTATAATTCATCATTCTTAATCTTATTTATTATAATCATAATCTTTAGCTATTTTATCAAGTTCATGATCAATTTATAATCATACCAACTTAAAAGTATTAGATTAAAAAGTAATAGATTAAAAAGCAAGATTAAGTTAGGATTCTAGATATACCTCAACAAGATTAGAATCAAGAAGAGGTGATGAACATGGACCGAAACAAATGAAATGCCCCGTCCTAATCCATCTGGACGAAGTCTTCAACAGTTGGTCCCATTGCGAGGTTCTGACCTCTATATGCCATGAACGACTCCATGTAATATGAGCAAATGCACAGCGGAAGATTTCTTTCATACATGAGAATAAACATGCTTTAAAGTGTCAACCAAAAGGTTGGTGAGTTCATAGGTTTATCATAAAATAATAAAATTCATCATTTTGATAGACCACAAGATTTAAATCCTGCATGGTACAAATGAGCCCGAATCCTATACCCACCTGTAATGTACATGCTATATCTTTTAAATACAGTACATCTTTCTCGTGTACGAAACCATTTTCATAAATCATAGTAACCGTACACATATCTTGTGCACAAAAATAACATACACATAACCTGTGCAAAAAATATTCTCTCGATATATAACATTCACATCAACTGGTGGCTATTATCATGTCCACATAATTCAATAATAATCCACAGAACTTCTGTCTGCATAATAATTCATTCGAGGAATATTTTGCTTGTGTCTATCTCGTCAAACATTTATAAAAGCATTTCATGTATTCGCAGTTCAAAATATATTTCAAAAGCATCTAATAAAGCAGTTGTAAAAACAGCGCATGTATTCTCAGTCCCAAAAATGTAAAGAGTAAAAGGGAATCAAATGAACTCACCATACTGTATTTTGTAGTAAAAATACATATGACGTCATTTAAAAAGTGTAGGGTTGACCTCGGATTCACGAACCTATATCAAGTGTATATATTAACGCATATAATTAACAGGTAATAACAATCAAACTGGTTTATATATATTACCTATTTAATTTGGAAATATATTTGTTATTTCCAAGGTTATATATATATATATATATATATATATATATATATATATATATATATATATATATATATATATATATATATATATATATATATATATATATATATATATATATATATATATATATATATATATATATATATATATATATATATATATATATATATATATATATTTAATTTGTATACTAATATTTATACATATAGTTATGCTAATACATATATATCTATATAATTAGTATTATATTGTTAAATCAAAAATTTGTAATATATGTAAATATTTATGTAAACGATGTTATTAGGTTTGATATATAATGTATATGTAATATTAACATAGTTATAGTATATGTAGTAAGTATATTTTTATATACAAATTATTTATTTGTTAAAATGATAGTTTTGAAAATAGTGATTTACTAATAATAATAATAATAATAATAATAATAATAGCTTTATTAATAATGATAATACTTAGTAACAACAATGATAATACTAACATTTAATTGTGTTAATGATGGTAATTATAATAATTAGCTTATCCCTATTAAGAATGTTTAATAATAATAATAATAATAATAATAATAATAATAATAATAATAATAATAATAATAATAATAATAATAATAATAATAATAATAATAATTATAATAATAATAATAATAATAATAATAATAATAAAAATTAAGTGTACTACCTCAAAGTAACAAGTTCTTCAAAAAAATAAATGTTGTTGCACGGGCTCGAACTCGCGACCTCCCGCTAACTCAATAATATCCTTAACCATTGAGCTACTAGCTTGATCTTAATTTAAACCCCATATTTATTTTATTTAACCCATCTTTCCTGCCTTAACTATATTTCTATAAAAAAAGTGTCGCCCCCAAGTCTCGAACCCTTGACCTCTGGTTCCCATATCACACGCCTAACCCATTGAGCTCTTACATGATTTTCTAAAGTAATTCGTATCTTAAATCTATTAACCGTTTAACTGTTTTCATCCATATATTCTTACTTTCATCATCATCATTAAACCTCTTCATCTATCAACACAGGTTTTATCATCTTTATTATAATCTTAGTTCATCTTAAATTCATCATCATTTACGACTTCACTGTTATCATCCACTATCATCATGTTAAACATCTTTATCGTGAACTTCATCATTCATTATCTTTCGGATTATTATTAATTACAGTCACCAACGTTTCATCATCATTACTGTTACAGAAGTTGTAACGTACAGCTGTAGTATTAATTCAGCATTATCGTATCATCTTAGCAAGATCAAACTGTCACCATCGTGTAATTACCAACATGTCAATTCGGCCCAATCCAAAAAGAATTATAACTCGACCCAATTAAGGTGAAACTATAACTTGGCCCGTAGGGATTTTTCATCCACCGTCATTTATTAATCTGTAAGACCCGAATATTTATTTTGTATACTTGTTTATAAAAGACATACGAGAACGGGCTTCGTTTAATATTTATATTTAGTTAAAAAGCAAAAGAACCTGAAACTGACTACTTGCGCGCCGCGCGGGTCTGGTGCGCGCCTCGCCGAATCGCGCTGACAGAATCCTTTGTTTTTAATTATTTTAAATGAAGGGTAATTTGGTAAATTCACTTGGGGCCGGATTTGTGAGCCATATCAGTTGGTTTAGATCTAACTTTGGATCATTTCACATCCATTCATCATCTTCATCCATTCTTAGAGAGAGAGAGAGAGGTCTAGAGAGAGATTTGAGGTTTTGGTGAAGAAGAAGCTCGAATCGTTCAAAGTCTCGGGTTTTAAAGTTGTTCCTTTCGTTCCTAGCTACGTTGTGGTGGTATTGGTAAGCTCAAACTCCGAATTTCATTTATTTGATTTGATATTCAAGTTAGGGTTTTGAGTTAAATTGTGGTGTAACCCTTTTAGGTGATGAAATGGGTTTATGGTGACTAGTTATTCTTGTCACTTGGCGGGTTTTGGGTTGGATGACGATTTGGCCTTGATTAGGCTTTGGTTTGGAGTTTAATCACTAGGTATAGTGATTATTGAAGTATTGGAACCCATTTAGGGTATTATGGTTGACTAATTGTGACTTTGGGTCAAATTAGGGTTCGGTGGTAATTATGACCCAATTGGCGATTTAATGATGTTTATAAACTTAAAATGGATTAAGTTGAAGTATAGAACCGAGTTAAATGTGTTTAGGTGTCAAAACTTGTAAAGGATGAGATTTTGACCTTTATGGGTCAAAATTAGGGTTTAAGTGTAAAAATGGGTATGACACGTGTTTAACACTTGAGTTCGGGTTTATTTGGCATATTAGGACCATTCTCACTTGTGTGAGTGATTATCGGTTAGTTTGGGCACGGTTTGTACTTGGTAGTGCATTTGGGTCAAATTTGCACTAAGTGTCGAATTGGGTTGATTTGTAAATCCACTCTAAGTGTATTGTTGTAATTGTGATAATGGAATAGGTATTTTCCATTGGCGAGTTGCGGTTTACTTGGAAGCATTCTTCAAGACTTCAAGGTGAGTGATAATATCCTATGTGCATATGTATGTGTAGGATGGGTGCGGGTCGGGTGAAGTGATTCTCGGCTATAGAGCTCACTTCACATATAGATGGATTTGATGGACTTTTGTATGAGTCCAATTGGCACGGTTGTGCGTTTTGGTTGACCATCTTTGGCGAAGTACGCGTTCGCGTGTACATTATCACACGTGGTTGTGATGTGGTTGATATAACCCTAATGGCGAAGGGTATAATATTGAGAAGTAAATCGCGTGTGTATTCGGATTCGCGATGACGCGTATGGTTTCGGTCATCTTATTGTATTGTGGAAATGAATCTCGTGTAGTTCGGATTCATGGTGACTCGTGTAGTTCGGTCATCTTATTGAGGTAGTAATCTCGTGTGGTTTCGGATTACTAAGGCTCTTGTAGTTCGGCCAACCTCGATGTTGTGAAGATAGTAATCTCGTGTGGTTTCGGATTACTAAGGCTCGTGTAGTTCGGCCAATCTTCATTGTGGTATTTGGTTCTCGGTATTGGGTTAAGGTGTTAACCTTGTTCGTTTATATTGTTATATTAATGTATTGTTGTGTTGTAGCTAACCCTCCGGGTGTAGCTATTTGGCGTTGTTCACATCGTCGTTGGTGAACTTATATTGTTGTTGTATCTTTAGCTCGTTGCTTAGAGATCGTACGGTATGCTTAGTGTAGTGCCTTATATGGATGCCTCGGTATGCGGTATTTGTTATTTTGTGGCGTGTCCATTTTATACATATATATGTATGTAGTATATTATCATTCACTAAGCGTTAGCTTACCCTCTCGTTGTTGACTCTTTTTATAGATTGCATGCGGATGGTGGCTCGGGTAAGCGCGAGGATTAGAGGACTTGCATAGTTTGCGTAGAAGGCTTGCTTTTGGATTTATTAGGATTGAGTAGCGTATCCCCAATCGCCACGCTCGGCTTTGCTTTGTATTAAAAGTCGTATGGTCGAAAATTGTATTTTGGTACTTAAGGGGTAATTTGGGTCAATGTGGGCCCCGCTTCGTAAACTAAATTTTATTAATGGAACGCGCTAGTTTTTATATATTGAACATGCGGTTAAAAGCGTTTTGTCTAAATACGTCGGGAACTAGTCAAACATTGTCGCATTTAAAGACTTTCCGGACAGTCAGGTTTGGCGCGCCGCGCGGCCTATATGGCGCGCCGCGCCAGGTGGCAGTTCAGCAATTTTTTTTTATTATTTTTTATTTTCACGTGGTTTGTTCGCGGGTTGGTTTGGGTTGTTACAAGTGGTATCAGAGCATGGTCTAAGGGATTTAGGTGACTTGAGATAGGTGCCTAGACTTAGACTTGTGTGTGCTTAAATTGTTGCGGGACTTGTAGGATTACTGGTCGGAATGGGTTTGGTTAGTGCCTTTGCTATAGGTTGACTAACGTTTATATTAGTAATGCGGATATTATTAATATGTTGTGTGTTGTGATAATAATTCTCGCGTGTGTTTGTACCGCGTAGAATTTTGGTTGTGTTTGTGTATATCATCGAGCGAGATGGTCGTTGTACTAACGAGTCGATGCGGCATGTGTGCGTAATAAGAACTTGCAAACCTTATTACGGGTGCAAATCGTGTCTAACAAGTGATGTACGATGAGTGTTTAGCAAGATGGGGCAGTGTCGCGCGTACGGTTTTACACGTTCGTGGACTAATCGTTTTGCATTCTCTAGAATGACGACGCGAAACGAGACCGAGGCGAATGACGCAGAGTTTAACACTAGGGTTGCGGCCGCCGTTGCGGAGCAAATGGGTGCGTTAGAAGAAAGAATGGAAAGGAGGTATTCTGAACTTCAAAGTAGTGGTGAAATGGAGCGTTATCTTAAGAGCTTCATGAGGACTAAACCCCCGATGTATGACGGGAAGCCGGATCCTTTGATAAGCACAACTTGGATTTCGGACGTCGAAGGGTGTTTCCGTACTATTGATTGCCCTCCCGAGAGAAAGACGAGACTCGCTACGAGTTTGTTGCGGGGTAGGGCAAGGGATTGGTTGGATGGTAAGATTGATCTTGTCGGTGGCGAGACGTTTATGGCTTTATCGTGGGACGACTTTAAGGAGGAATTCTTCGAGGAGTTCCGAACTTCGGCCGATTTGTGGGAATTGCGTAATGAGTTGAGAAATTTGCGACAAGGATCCATGGATTTGAGTGCTCTCAAGACGACCTTTATGACGAAGGCTCGTTTTTGTCCGGAGTATTTGGGGAATGATCGTTTGTTAATGGGGGATTTCTATCGGACCTTGAATGATGACTTGAAAAGTAAAATTAGGCGGGGTCAAGCGAAATCATTTTCGGAATTATTTGACTTGGCTAGAGGTTTCGAGTCGTATTCACGATCGAAAAAGGGTGAACCTTCAAGTGAGCGAAGAGTCGTTTCTTATGGTGCTCCGAGTAAGAGGGCTAAGGGTCCGAGTGTGAGCACGGGTGGTACGCAAACGGGTATGTCGGATTCTAGTGCGGCTAGATGTTACAATTGTGGCGTGAGGGGTCACAAGTCTTGGGAATGTTCGGTACCAAAGGGTGATGGTATGGTGTGCTTCAATTGCCAAAAAGAAGGACATCGTAAGTCTGAATGTCCCAAGTTAGCGGGGACGGGTGCGGCTAGGAGACGTTAAGGTACGTTTAATTTTGATAAATATGTCTTTTGATTATTTATTAAATGCCGTTTGAGTTTGAGTTGCGTGCCTTTGTTGTGCATGTTATGCTATGGGTGACGTTCCTAATGGAAGTACCCTATGTTGATGATTGATTGACGGGCGAAGGGCGTAAGACTTGGTGCAACCAAGCATTCCTTAGTATTTGGGAAACGTTTCTACCAAGCCACGGAAATGGTTTTGGTGTTTGGTTGTTAAGCGCGTGTTCGCTTTGATGTTGAAGTGACGAATCATGAGGTTCGTCGGTTGGTTGGAACCCTTGAGATCGAGTCTTTTAAATCTCGATGTGTGTTGGTAATGGAGTCTTTATGACGCGACATTAGGTGCCTCTTTTATACCTACTAGCGTGGTGTTCGACTCCGATTGTGTTGCGGTACACTTTTCGTACAAAGTGTTTAAGGGTTGGTTAAAATCCTTCGTGTGCTCAAGGTTGGAGCAAGATGTGGTAATGGGTCGTGTGAGCCCAATTGTTGGTAAAGTCTACCTGTGGTAGCATTGTGCGGTTGTACGAGTTGTGGATATGGAACGTGGTTCTAAGTGGGGGAGTTACACTCCCGCACGAGGAAGTTTTAGTGTGAGATTTCGGATGATGCTTTTGGTAGATCCGGAAAGTGTTGTCGAGACCTGGTTGGGTCGATCTATGGTAGAGTACAATTTCGGATAAATTATACTTATGGTTTGGATTTGAATTATCACCGAGGTGGTAATGTGGTAAATCTCGTTGAGAGATAATGGACGTGTTTGGTATAGGTGGTTCTTGCTCGATTATGGTATGGTTGTTTGATGAAGCATGATCTTTAGGGTCCGCTGACTTCATCATGGGAATACGTGATTGGTGGAGCATGACCTTCGGGGTCTGCTGACTTCATCATGAGCGTGGTGTTATATCGGTGAAGCATGATCTTCGGGTCCGCTGACTTCATCCGGTGTTGTGATTGGTGGAGCATGACCTTCGGGGTCCGCTGACTTCATCAAGGGAGTAGTGTTATGTCGGTATGGTGTAACACTATCGGGAAATGCGAGTACCGGTGGGAAATGCGAGTACCATTCGTATGTTGAGATTGTGAATCGCGTGTGGTTTCGGATTCACGATGACGCGTGTAGTTCGGTCATCTTATCAAAATGAATCTCGTGTAGTTCGGATTCATGGTGACTCGTGTAGTTCGGTCATCTTATTGAGGTAGTAATCTCGTGTGGTTTCGGATTACTAAGGCTCGTGTAGTTCGGCCAACCTCGATGTTGTGGAAGTGAATCTCGTGTAGTTCGGATTCACAAATGACTCGTGTGGTTTCGGTCATTGTATTGAGGAGTGAGTCTCGTGTAGTTCGGATTCACAAATGACTCGTGTAGTTCGGTCATTCCTCCGGGATAGTGACTCTCGTGTAGTTCGAATTCACTATGGCGCGTGTAGTTCGGCCATTCCCGATTGTGTTGTGGTGAAGGTAGTGAGTCGCGTGTAGTTCGGATTCACTAAGGCGCGTGTGTTTTCGGCCAGCCTTCGTGTTGTGTGATCTGTCGGTTGTTTTATACACCGATGGTGGGGTCGTGAGGACCATGTTGTGAGATTAGTGATGCGATAGCCGTGTTTCGCTCGCATGTTGGTTACGGGTGTGACGATGGTTGATTTCGTACACCTTGGGATTTGCGTTTCCATAGTCGTTTGGGCGCTATCGGTTTTAACCGTTGGATTATGATGTTACGGTAGTTACGTATTGGTCGTATTGCGTACTACAAGGGATGTCTATTGAGTGGTGTTATCCGTAAGGATTCGTTTGGATCGGTCTTCATCGGTTCGGGTTGTTGACCTTAGGTTGGGACTTGGGAGCTTTTAGCGTTGTACTCGGTAATAGTACGCTAAGGGATTTATATCTCGGTACGAGATTGGTTGAGTTTTCCCGATGTTAGGGAAGGAGCATGGTTTTAGTGCTCGGATTGTGGATTTGAGAAAATCGCGGATGACGATTTTAGTGTTAAAGGTGCTTCAATGAGAATAGTTGCCTAGGAAAGTCGGGTTGGAACTTATGTTTAGGACCGTAAGTGGGGTCCGTTTGGTTAAGTGGCGAGGATCACGAGGACGTGATCGAGTTTAAGTGGGGGAGATTTGTAAGACCCGAATATTTATTTTGTATACTTGTTTATAAAAGACATACGAGAACGGGCTTCGTTTAATATTTATATTTAGTTAAAAAGCAAAAGAACCTGAAACTGACTACTTGCGCGCCGCGCGGGTCTGGTGCGCGCCGCGCCGAATCGCGCTGACAGAATCCTTTGTTTTTAATTATTTTAAATGAAGGGTAATTTGGTAAATTCACTTGGGGCCGGATTTGTGAGCCATATCAGTTGGTTTAGATCTAACTTTGGATCATTTCACATCCATTCATCATCTTCATCCATTCTTAGAGAGAGAGAGAGAGGTCTAGAGAGAGATTTGAGGTTTTGGTGAAGAAGAAGCTCGAATCGTTCAAAGTCTCGGGTTTTAAAGTTGTTCCTTTCGTTCCTAGCTACGTTGTGGTGGTATTGGTAAGCTCAAACTCCGAATTTCATTTATTTGATTTGATATTCAAGTTAGGGTTTTGAGTTAAATTGTGGTGTAACCCTTTTAGGTGATGAAATGGGTTTATGGTGACTAGTTATTCTTGTCACTTGGCGGGTTTTGGGTTGGATGACGATTTGGCCTTGATTAGGCTTTGGTTTGGAGTTTAATCACTAGGTATAGTGATTATTGAAGTATTGGAACCCATTTAGGGTATTATGGTTGACTAATTGTGACTTTGGGTCAAATTAGGGTTCGGTGGTAATTATGACCCAATTGGCGATTTAATGATGTTTATAAACTTAAAATGGATTAAGTTGAAGTATAGAACCGAGTTAAATGTGTTTAGGTGTCAAAACTTGTAAAGGATGAGATTTTGACCTTTATGGGTCAAAATTAGGGTTTAAGTGTCAAAATGGGTATGACACGTGTTTAACACTTGAGTTCGGGTTTATTTGGCATATTAGGACCATTCTCACTTGTGTGAGTGATTATCGGTTAGTTTGGGTGCGGTTTGTACTTGGTAGTGCATTTGGGTCAAATTTGCACTAAGTGTCGAATTGGGTTGATTTGTAAATCCACTCTAAGTGTATTGTTGTAATTGTGATAATGGAATAGGTATTTTCCATTGGCGAGTTGCGGTTTACTTGGAAGCATTCTTCAAGACTTCAAGGTGAGTGATAATATCCTATGTGCATATGTATGTGTAGGATGGGTGCGGGTCGGGTGAAGTGATTCTCGGCTATAGAGCTCACTTCACATATAGATGGATTTGATGGACTTTTGTATGAGTCCAATTGGCACGGTTGTGCGTTTTGGTTGACCATCTTTGGCGAAGTACGCGTTCGCGTGTACATTATCACACGTGGTTGTGATGTGGTTGATATAACCCTAATGGCGAAGGGTATAATATTGAGAAGTGAATCGCGTGTGTATTCGGATTCGCGATGACGCGTGTGGTTTCGGTCATCTTATTGTATTGTGGAAATGAATCTCGTGTAGTTCGGATTCATGGTGACTCGTGTAGTTCGGTCATCTTATTGAGGTAGTAATCTCGTGTGGTTTCGGATTACTAAGGCTCGTGTAGTTCGGCCAACCTCGATGTTGTGAAGATAGTAATCTCGTGTGGTTTCGGATTACTAAGGCTCGTGTAGTTCGGCCAATCTTCATTGTGGTATTTGGTTCTCGGTATTGGGTTAAGGTGTTAACCTTGTTCGTTTATATTGTTATATTAATGTATTGTTGTGTTGTAGCTAACCCTCCGGGTGTAGCTATTTGGCGTTGTTCACATCGTCGTTGGTGAACTTATATTGTTGTTGTATCTTTAGCTCGTTGCTTAGAGATCGTACGGTATTCTTAGTGTAGTGCCTTATATGGATGCCTCGGTATGCGGTATTTGTTATTTTGTGGCGTGTCCATTTTATACATATATATGTATGTAGTATATTATCATTCACTAAGCGTTAGCTTACCCTCTCGTTGTTGACTCTTTTTATAGATTGCATGCGGATGGTGGCTCGGGTAAGCGCGAGGATTAGAGGACTTGCATAGTTTGCGTAGAAGGCTTGCTTTTGGATTTATTAGGATTGGGTAGCGTATCCCCAATCGCCATGCTCGGCTTTGCTTTGTAATAAAAGTCGTATGGTCGAAAATTGTATTTTGGTACTTAAGGGGTAATTTGGGTCAATGTGGGCCCCGCTTCGTAAACTAAATTTTATTAATGGAACGCGCTAGTTTTTATATATTGAACATGCGGTTAAAAGCATTTTGTCTAAATACGTCGGGAACTAGTCAAACATTTTCGCATTTAAAGACTTTCCGGACAGTCAGGTTTGGCGCGCCGCGCGGCCTATATGGCGCGCCGCGCCAGGTGGCAGTTCAGCAATTTTTTTTTTATTATTTTGTATTTTCACGTGGTTTGTTCGCGGGTTGGTTTGGGTTGTTACATAATCCGAACAATTCGGTGACTAGCATATAATAATATTAAGTATAATACTTGTTCTTTTATACAATTTGAATGGATGAGTTCTTCCTACGATAAAAAAAAAAGCCTAGTTGTCTTCCCACTCATGTCTGCCGTACTTCCATTTTGGGTTCCACTTGCATATACAATAATATGATATAAGATAGTACACTTTATTGACAAACTTTAATAAAGTTAAAGTATACGGGATTTGTATTGTTGTCATGGATAGGTGACGGATCGAGTACAGGAGCCAGTAAGTCGAACAAGTAGGTGATGTCGTGAAACTCGTTCCCGGAAAAAAACAGAAGTAAGTAACAAAAAAAATATAAATGATGATGGTGGTTTAGTGGTGAGGATCAATGAAGATAGTGAGGGTGATTGATATATGGGTGTTCGGTTATGGTTACTCAGGACAACAATAGGATCAAGTGGAAGTAAAAAAAATATAGCAACAATCTTTTGTCCAATAACGATGGGGCCGTCTTGACTCAGAAATAGACACGTAAACAATAGTAGCAAATGAACCTGTTTTGATGGTGTTTTAAGCTTTCGAATTTATTGCAACAGTGGCTAATGATAACATAAATGAAAGAGAAGTTGCAGGTGTTGGTTGAATTCAATGATGATGGTGGTCTAGGTTGGCGAGCACGAGCAGCAACCTGAAGTAAAAGTGGTGTTCTGTGGTGGTTGTTCATAATGAAGTGGTGTTTAATTGGTGATAAGGTTGGGTGGTGATAAATGGAGGGTGGCGGTTATAGGTGATATTGTTGGTGGGTTTTGGTGGTTGTAAGGTGATGGTTGTTCATTAATCCAAGAATAAGAAAAAGAAAAAGAAAGAAGTGAGTAGCAGTGGTTTGAGTGATAGTTCATAAAGATGAGATAGATAGAGATATTTGAAATGAAGTGAAGCACTAACAAACACACAGTGAGCACAGTAATCATTCAATCAATATCTAAAATGAAATCACGGGTGCATGAATCAGGGAAAGTGAAAAGAGACTTGTAACAGAAATTGAAATCTGTCTGTTTGATTTTATGTATTTAATAATTAATGAATATAATCCTATTAATAATAATAATATTTTTAATATTATTAATAATAATTAATAATAATAAAAGTAATAATACAAATAACAAGAATAATGATAATAAATTTAAATAAAAATACTAACTTAATAATAATTAATAATTAATAATATTTAAATTACAATTAATTTATAATTTTAATCATTCTTATAATAGTATTCACAACTACTTTAGTAATAAGAATAATAATACTAATATCGATATTAATAATAATGAACATAGTAAAATAATATTAATGTTAATACAATAACTATACTTTAGCTTGAAATTAAATTTAATATATAAATTTTATGTATTATGTAATATTCAAAAATTTTATAATATATATTATATAATAGTATATATATTTATTCATATATATATATATATATATATATATATATGTATGTATGTATGTATATACGTATTTATTTACTCTTAGTTGTTCGTGAATCGTCGGGAGCAGTCGAAGGTCAATTGAATATATAAACATTGTTCCAAAATTTTCTAGACTCAATATTACATACCTTGCTCATCGTGTCGGAACATATAAAGATTAAGTTTAAATTTGGTCGAAAATTTTCGGGTCGTCACAGTACCTACCCGTTAAAGAAATTTCGTCCCGAAATTTGAGTGAGGTGGTCATGGCTAACAATAAAAAAATGTTTTCATGACGAATATGAGTTGATAAATAGAGTTTTATCACCATTGAATAAATTGGATAAAACGATTTGATTACTCGAAGCGTATGAATGAAACTATCACAAAAGATTGAGATAAGGTAATAGATATTCGTCTTTACTTCTGAAGTAGTCACGTTTGAATTCCGGAAATCAGGGAATTTAAAAGAAAATCTTTGAAATCTGAATAAGATCTGATTTCCTCGGGATTAAGGAAATTAAAATCTCTTTAACTTAATGCGATCATCTATCTCGATTGCTTTGTCTGGTATCTCCACTATAAATGAACTTCTTCCGTTCCATTATTTTCACTACTCCTATACTAAATTCCCAATTTCAAAAGACTTTGAAAATGCTTAATCCAGTTCTGATTCTTGTCCTTATCCTTACTATCGCAACAATCCTTCTCCTTTTCCAACTACAATCGGAGGAATCTGTTTTCTTCTATTTCGCCCTTAGGGTTATAATGTTTTAATCCTCCCGTGTCTTTATGTTGCAATAAACATTGATATACACGGTTTGTAATTTATGTGTTGTTTTCGGGTTTAATATCCTCCTTTATATTTCAGAGCTCCATGGTTTTGTTTTCTCTTCCCGACTTTAAATCAAGCGAATAATGATCCAAAATTCGTAGGTATGAAGTTTCGAATGATTATAACGTTCGAAACACGAAGGAACGTGTAAGATCCTGTTTTCCTTTTCGGGTTTGGACGCCGTCCAAAAATTTGGGACGCCGTCCCAGTTTGAAGACCTGGATGCCATCCAACATTCTGGGACGCCGTCCAGGATGGCTGGCAGGCATGTCTTTTTGCTTTTAAATATTTTAGATGGGTAAATTGGTAATTTCACTTGGTGGACGAATTAAAGGCCTTAGGATCAGTTTGGTGAGCTCATTACTTCATTTCTCAACCACCAAACATCATCCATTCATTCTAGAGAGAGAGGGGGTGGTTAAGTGTGAGAAAGCTTAAATCGGGGAAGAAGAAGCTCATTTCGGGTTAGAACTCGGGAGTTAAAGTTGTTCATCTCCTCTTTAGCTACGTTTTGATTGTTGTGGTAAGCCCTAAACTTTATTACCTTAGTTTAATGTGTTTAAGGGTTAGGGTTTGGGTTAGTATTGCACATAAAACCCATTTGTGAGTAATTGGGGGTTTTGGGTAAGTTTGGGTCATGAAGACCCAAATGGTGACTAACCTAGGGTTTTGAAAGGGTTAATGGTGTAAATGGGTCTTAAAGACCTAAGTAAATACTAATACACTTATAGTTAATGTTAGTGGGTGTGATTTGGGTTGTGGGTGACCCAAATGGGTGTGTTGACCTAGAAATGGGTCAAATGGGTCTTTGATGACCTAGGTTGTCTTGCATGTATGAAAACGAGTTAACTTTATGGTTAAAAGTGTGTTAATACCTTAATCGGCTAAAGTTAGGGTTTTTGGTGAAGTTAACCCATTATTAGGGTTAAAGGTGCAAAATGGGTCGGGATTGCACTTAGGGTCAAAAGACTCTAGGTTGTTGAGTAAGTTGCTTGACCGACTTGAGTTGTGAATTGATTATGTGCTAAAATGTAATAGGTACGTTACATTGATGTTGCAAGTTCGGTTATCTTACACGAAGACTTTGAGGTGAGTGGAATAATTATATGCGTATGTATATAATGTATCTATTTGTTGTAGCGTGAAAGGTGTAGTGTTGAGGTGTTAAGACACCACGTTTCACGTGAAGAGTGTAGCATCGAGGTGTTAAGATGCCACTCGGGTGTAGCATCGAGGTGTTAAGATTCCACCTAGGAGTGTAGTGTCGAGGTGTTAAGACACCACTCCGTAAAATAATTAGTGTTGCATCGAGGTGTTAAGATGCCACTCGGGGTGATGTGCCGAGGTGTTAAGGTGCCACCCTAGGGGTTAGTGGTGCGAGGTGTTAAGTGCCCTAACGGATGTTATGAACACCGATGGTGTTTTCGCGAGCGCCGTTCCCTTGTACTATTGGTTAACCATGGTTATTTGTGTTGTAAGCATATTATATTATTCGAGTTATATTTATATGCGGTTGTTATGCTAGCTTGTGGTATTGGCGAATTATAGCTTGTTATTGCGACGATAAGCTAATGTTGTTTGCTAGCATGTTTGCGGTTGTGTAAGTGTATGCAAGTAGGTATAATTATATATGTATTCGTATAATTATTGCATTCGCTAAGCTTTGCTTACCCTCTAGTTGTTTACTTTTTTTATAGGCTCGGGCGTTGACAAGGGTAAGAGCGTTCAATTGGATTAGTGATCTCCCGCTTGTTTTGTTAGGGGATGCTTTTGGGTGTTAGCTTTTGGAGTTCGACCGAGATTGGGTAGTTTAACCCCAAACACCATGCTCTAGTGTCGTTTGGAACTTAAACTTATATTTGGTCGAAACTTTTATTTTTGAACGAAACTCGTAAAATGGGCGATGTGGGCCCGTTGATTTAAAACTTGATTTGATGATGAAAATCTCTTAGTTTCACTTATATTGACTTGTGGTAAAAAGGTTTTCGTTTGAAAGTGTCGGGAAGCGGGTTTTCCGCTCGTGTGAGTTGGACCCGTGATCAGTGGCTGTAAGGCCATTGGGACGCCGTCCCAATTTCTTGGACGCCGTCCCAGTTACTTGAGCTGGACACCGTCCCAAAACTCTGGACGCCGTCCCACCTTTCTGAGCTGGACTGTAACATCCCGCCTTTTTCCGTTTTCTTTTCCGTTATACTAATTTAAACTCCGTTATATGTTTATAACATCTCCCGTTAATACGCCTTTTGAAATATTCCGTTTAGGTATTTTCCGCACCCGACTACAAACTCGAGGGACTAAAATTGACACGGGGCAAACTAGTTGACTAGGTCACCTAGTCCACCCCAATCACCACCATTCAACCATCTCTCTCTCTCTCTCTCTCTTTCTCTCTAGCAAGAACACACCCAATTTCCAAATTCATTCAATCATCATCTAAATTCGATCCAGGAGGCTTACAACAAAATAAATTACATATTCGTGATCCTCTCTTCATCCTCTTCATTTTGGTACCAACTTCATCTTATTTGGGTAACATTTCTAAAACACTAGTTTTCTTTAAATTTGTGTTCTTGACTTAAAAGTATGTTAATTAGTGTCTATGGCTCATTGTGATGTCGTGTATGTAATTTGTATGCTCGATTTGTTGTTTTTGGTGTAACTAGATCATTATGAAAATTACTTGCTAAATCCTTGATTTTGGATGATCAAATGTTATTAGATTGTTAATGTGCATGTTTTAAAAGTGTTACTAGTATCATTAGCTTCATTTGGATGTAAAGATTGATCTAAGAAACCTCTTAAACTTGATTATGAAATTTGGTGATTTTTGGTTAGGGTTTCATGAACTAGGAATGGATTTTTGATGCATTAAATGACATGAAATGTTAATTGTAAGTGTTAGGTTGTGTTGTATGCTTAATTACCTTCGAAACGGCATATTGTTCATGTAATTTGGCTATCGAATCATTAAATGGCGTTTATGACTTGTATGCATTGAATGAGGAGCATTGATTGCGGTTTTTGGTTGTTGTAAATGAAAGTTTGAATGATAAAAAGTGCATAGTTGCGTTCCTTGTCAAAATACCTTTCCGGTGATATAAAATGCATGCCTTGAATGTTTGCGGTTTGTAAATTGTGTTGGGTTGAGTTTTGATTCGTGCACTTAGGAGTTTCAGCAACCAGGGCCTGGAAACACCTCAGGACGCCGTCCAGATACCCAGGACGACGTCCCACTCTTCTAACCTAGACGCCGTCTAGGAATTGGGGACGCCGTCCCACTCTTTTAATCGAGACGCCGTCTAGCCATTTGGGACGCCGTCCCATTGTACTAAAACTGGCTGTTGCGTTGGTCATTTGACATAAAAATGTTTGCTATGCTACGGACCTCCGATTAACATGAAACTTGGCTAACATGCTCATATATGATTATATAACTTAGAAAAATTGTCGGATACCCAACCCGACCCCGTTGACTTTTCCGTTGACTTTGACCCGACCAAGTTGACTTTTAATCAAACTTAACCAAATACTTATACAACCTTTCTAACATGATTATTTACTTGTATCTTGCATGAAACTTGACTAGTTGATTCACATGCTAATATAATCGAGTCGTAACGAGCCATAGGACTAATTGAACATCTTTACCCTTCGTGACTATCGTTATTGATACAACCTATTTGTTTAGGTCAAGACTAGCATTGTTCTTTGCACACGTTACTTGTCGAAGTACTTTTTGGTTCGTGCATACAAGGTGAGATCATAGTCCCACTTTTACTCTTTTAAACTTACTTTTGGGATGAGAAAACATAAACGATTCTTTTGAACTAAGTGAACACAAGAACGGGAAAACAAACATTCTACATACGAGTTTAGAACGAAAATCCTCAATCCGATTATCATTAGTTACATCAGATGGTGTAAGCGAGAACTTATGTTATATGGCCATATGGGTTGACAACCCTCATCTTTGACGGTTCGCTACCGTCTACGGATGAAATATATTTTCGGGAAACAGTGTTGTTCTAGCACTAATTTATGGGGTATTCAACGGACGGAATGTTAAGCTTTGATAATTGGGTGCTCGTGAATATTAACTTTTAGAATGTACTATGACTTTATCAATATTGCAACTCTTGTGGTTCAGCTTGCTTTTACTCATTTACTTATTTAAACCTATGATTTCACCAACGTTTTCGTTGACAGATTCTCTATGTTTTTCTCAGGTCCTTGAACTTAGGTGATATATGCTTCCGCTCATTATTTGATACTTGCATTGGATGTCGAGTATACGTGCATTTCATGGAGCATCTTTTGACTTTACTTTAAACCGTGTCGCCTAGATTTCATTCGTATTATAACGTTGTAACTTAACTATTGGTTGAACAATTCTTGTAAACTTTGAAACAATCTTTATTTTGAAATGAAGGCGACATATTTTGGTCAAAAGTTATCTAAAAGACTTATAATCAGGTAATGGGACCCACGTAGCCGACGCCGTCACTTGACGATTTGTCGGGGTTGCTACAAGTGGTATCAGAGCCTTGGTTGTAGGGATTTAGAGTTCATTTGTGTCCACCCCGAGTCATAGGGTACATAGGTGAATCTAGACTACAACCGGCATATAGACTTGACATAGGAATTACTTGACAAATTGTGCATTTATACTCTAACTCTTCTGCTCATATCTACTCTTATTCTATCTAAGTCTTGCGTTATATAATTTAATTGACACGCCACCTTGACTATATGATGTAATGTCGAATGCACATATGAATTAGGGTAATATAATTCCCGGAAATTATATTACGGTGACTCATATGAACATACCGACATTATGACATAAAGAATTTAAGGCGGGTCAAGGATAATTTTCTCTCTACCTTTATTCCATATCACGGTTAGTATTATTTAGAATACTAACCAACGGTATTCTTTTGTTTTGAAGGAACAATGGCTCCTCGTCGTGTACGCCGCAATGAAACTCCCGAACAAGCTCTCGAACGGATGATAGCTACCGCCGTAGATGCGGCCATGGCCGGTCACTCGTCTAACAACAACAATAACACCAACCACAACAACAATAACCAAGGAGCCGGTAACTCTAGCGAAGGGTGCTCCTACAAAGCTTTCATGGGGTGCAAACCTCACACTTATGATGGAACCGGGGGACCGGTTGTGCTTACTCGTTGGTTTGAACAAACCGAGACCGTCTTTAGCATAAGCGGTTGTCGGGATCAAGACAAGGTCAAATACTCCACCCACACTTTCTCCGGAATTGCTCTAACATGGTGGAACACCTATGTTCAATCGGTGGGTACCGATGAAGCTCATGCCCTCTCTTGGGCCGATCTAAAGGAAAAGATGATTGTTGAATATTTTCCGCGCGAAGAAACCCGAAAGCTTGAGGAAGAACTAAGAGCTTTGAAAGCGGTCGGAAACGATCTTAAAGCTTATAATCAACGCTTCGCCGAACTATCCTTGATGTGTCCTAATCTTGTTAACCCCGAATCTCAAAGGATTGAGCTCTACATGCTCGGTCTTCCAAAAAGCATCAAACAAGGGGTGATGTCATCCAAACCCACTACTCATCAAGCCGCTATGAACATGGCTCGCCAATTAATTGAAACGGTTGACGAAATCGTAGTACCGGCTCCTAAGGCCGAGGACAATTCGGGTGGCAACAAAAGGAAATGGGAAGCCACTCCATCAACTAACTACAACAACAACACCTTCACCAAAAAGCCCTTCAACAACGACGGCAAGAAGGGTTATGTCGGAAACTTACCTTTGTGCAACAAGTGCCACAAACATCATTACGGCGAATGTAACAAGCTAATTTGTCACCGTTGCCAAGGAGTTGGTCATAGGGCCAACAATTGCACAAGCACCGCCCCCGTTGCTCGAAAGGGGCCCAATCCTCCAAAAACGGTCACTTGTTACGAATGTGGCCAAACGGGCCATTATAAGAACGAATGCCCGAAAAATAAAGCCAACCCCAACAACCGAGGTCGAGCCTTTAACATCAACACCGAGGAAGCCCGAGATGACAATGAACTAGTCACGGGTACGTTTCTTCTCAACAACTCTTATGTTACTTGCTTATTCGATTCGGGTGCCGATAAATGTTTTGTGTCCAAGACTTTGGCTCCTACCCTTTGCACTCCACCACACCCTTTAGATACTACTTATTCCATCGAAGTGGCCGACGGAAAACTCTTAAGTGCCGACACATATTACCGGGGGTGTACTTTGAACATTTTGGGTAAGGACTTTGAAATTGACTTGATACCCATGGAATTAGGGAGTTTTGATGTAATAATCGGTATGAATTGGATGGTCAAAAATAAATCTCACATTCTTTGCGATCTTCACGCAATCCGAATTCCTATCGAGAATGGTGAACCATTAATTGTCTATGGCGACAAAAATTGCACCGGACTCAATCTCGTTTCGTGCCTTAAAGTTCGAAAGCTACTTCGCAAGGGTTGTTTCGCGATTCTTGCTCACGTTAAGAAAGTCGAGGCCGACGAAAAGCGCATCGAAGATGTGCCAATTGTTAGTGACTTTTCCGATGTATTTCCCGACGAATTACCGGGTCTTCCACCTCATCGACCGGTTGAATTTCAAATCGATCTTATTCCAGGAGCCGCACCCGTAGCGCGTGCACCATATAGACTCGCTCCATCTGAATTGCAAGAATTACAAAGTCAAATCCAAGAGTTACTTGACCGTGGTTTCATTCAACCTAGCCATTCACCATGGGGCGCTCCGATTTTGTTCGTCAAGAAGAAAGACGGATCCCTACGAATGTGCATTGATTATCGTGAACTAAACAAATTGACGGTTAAGAACCGATATCCTCTTCCTCGCATTGATGACCTTTTTGATCAACTACAAGGTTCTCGTGTATACTCAAAAATCGATCTCCGTTCGGGTTATCATCAACTAAGGGTTAAGGGGGAAGATGTCTCCAAAACCGCTTTCCGGACTCGTTATGGTAGTTATGAATTCCTTGTCATGCCTTTCGGTCTCACTAATGCACCGGCGGTGTTCATGGATCTCATGAACCGCGTGTGCAAACCTTACCTCGACAAATTCGTTATCGTGTTCATCGATGATATTTTGATCTATTCTAAAAACGAAGAGGAACACAAAGAACATCTTCGACTCGTGCTCGAGCTCTTGAGAAAAGAGCAACTATATGCCAAGTTCTCCAAGTGTGAATTTTGGTTAAAGGAAGTTCAATTTCTTGGTCATGTTGTAAGTGATCAAGGCATTAAAGTCGATCCCGCAAAAATCGAAGCCATTAGTAAATGGGAGACTCCTACTACTCCTACTCAAATTCGACAATTCTTGGGTCTCGCCGGATACTATCGTAAATTCATCAAGGATTTCTCCCTAATCGCTCGTCCTTTAACCGCGTTAACTCACAAGGAACGAAAATTCGTTTGGACATCCGAACAAGAAACCGCTTTTCAAATCTTGAAAACTAAGCTAACCACCGCTCCTATCTTGTCACTTCCCGAAGGCAATGATGATTTTGTTGTATATTGTGATGCCTCGAAAAACGGTTATGGATGCGTATTAATGCAACGAAAGAAAGTCATTGCTTATGCCTCTCGACAACTCAAAGTTCACGAACGAAACTACACGACACATGATCTTGAACTCGGTGCCGTCATCTTTGCACTTAAGCTATGGAGACATCATCTTCTTGGTACCAAGAGTACTATCTTTACCGATCACAAAAGTCTCCAACATATCTTCGATCAAAAGCAACTAAACATGAGACAACGAAGGTGGATTGAGACCTTGAACGATTATAATTGCGAGCTTCGTTACCATCCCGGGAAGGCAAACGTAGTAGCCGATGCCTTAAGTCGAAAAGAAAGAGCGGTGCCTCTTCGTGTCCGAGCTTTAAACATCACCATTCACACCAACCTTAATAGCCAAATTCGGGTAGCCCAAGATGAGGCTCTCAAGGATGAAAACCTTTCACACGAGCTCTTAAACATTCACGTCTCTCGATTCGAAATTAGGGAGACCGGACTCCGATATTACGCCGGAAGGATTTGGGTGCCTAGTTATGGGGACCTACGAAGCCTTATTTTAGATGAAGCCCATAAGTCACGATACTCGATTCACCCCGGTGCCAATAAGATGTACCACGACCTTAAACAACTATATTGGTGGCCGAACATCAAAAGGGACGTAGCTACTTATGTTTCCAAGTGTTTGACATGTTCCAAAGTCAAAGCCGAACACCAAAGACCGTCCGGATTACTTCAACAACCCGAGATCCCACAATGGAAGTGGGAAAGGATAACGATGGATTTTATCACCAAGCTACCAAAAACGACGGGCGGTTATGATACCATTTGGGTTATTGTTGACCGTCTCACCAAATCTGCACACTTCCTTGCCATGAAAGAAACAGACAAAATGGAGAAACTTGCACAACTTTACATTAAGGAGATCGTAGCCCGACACGGTGTACCTTTATCGATTATCTCCGACCGAGATGGCCGTTTCGTTTCTAGATTTTGGCGTACATTGCAAGAAGCGTTGGGAACGCGTTTAGACATGAGCACCGCATATCATCCTCAAACCGATGGACAAAGCGAACGTACAATTCAAACCTTAGAAGACATGTTACGAGCTTGCGTGGTTGATTTCGGAAAAGCTTGGGACAAGCACCTACCTCTCGCCGAGTTCTCTTATAACAATAGTTATCACGCGAGTATTAAAGCCGCACCTTTTGAAGCGCTATATGGCCGCAAATGTCGTTCACCTCTTTGTTGGGCCGAGGTAGGCGACGTGCAAATCACCGGACCCGAACTCATTCACGAAACCACCGAGAAAATCATTCAAATCCGAGATAGGCTTAGGACGGCCCGAAGTCGTCAAAAGAGCTATACCAACAAACGACGCAACGATCTTGAATTTCAAGTCGGTGACCGAGTAATGTTAAAAGTCGCACCTTGGAAGGGTGTAATCCGTTTTGGGAAATGCGGGAAGCTAAATCCGCGGTATATTGGTCCTTTCGAAATCTTGGAGCGTACTGGAACCGTTGCTTATCGTTTAGATCTTCCGCCTCAATTGAGCTCCGTTCATCCTACTTTCCATGTGTCCAACTTGAAAAAGTGTCTTGCCGAACCCGATATCGTCATTCCTCTCGAGGAGCTTACCATTGATGACAAACTTCATTTCGTGGAGGAACCGGTTGAAATTGTGGACTACGTCGAGAAGGAATTAAAACAAAGCCGGATCCCGATTGTTAAAGTCCGATGGAACGCCAAAAGAGGACCCGAGTTTACTTGGGAAAGAGAAGATCAAATGCGGAAGAAACACCCTCATCTATTCCCAGTTCCGGAAAAGTCAGATTCCGAGGAAGAAACAACGACTACTACGCCTACCTAAATTTCGGGACGAAATTTCTTTTAAGGAGTAGGTAATGTAACATCCCGCCTTTTTCCGTTTTCTTTTCCGTTATACTAATTTAAACTCCGTTATATGTTTATAACATCTCCCGTTAATACGCGTTTTGAAATATTCCGTTTAGGTATTTTCAGCACCCGACTACAAACTCGAGGGACTAAAATTGACATGGGGCAAACTAGTTGACTAGGTCACCTAGTCCACCCCAATCACCACCATTCAACCATCTCTCTCTCTCTCTCTCTCTTTCTCTCTAGCAAGAACACACCCAATTTCCAAATTCATTCAATCATCATCTAAATTCGATCCAGGAGGCTTACAACAAAATAAATTACATATTCGTGATCCTCTCTTCATCCTCTTCATTTTGGTACCAACTTCATCTTATTTGGGTAACATTTCTAAAACACTAGTTTTCTTTAAATTTGTGTTCTTGACTTAAAAGTATGTTAATTAGTGTCTATGGCTCATTGTGATGTCGTGTATGTAATTTGTATGCTCGATTTGTTGTTTTTGGTGTAACTAGATCATTATGAAAATTACTTGCTAAATCCTTGATTTTGGATGATCAAATGTTATTAGATTGTTAATGTGCATGTTTTAAAAGTGTTACTAGTATCATTAGCTTCATTTGGATGTAAAGATTGATCTAAGAAACCTCTTAAACTTGATTATGAAATTTGGTGATTTTTGGTTAGGGTTTCATGAACTAGGAATGGATTTTTGATGCATTAAATGACATGAAATGTTAATTGTAAGTGTTAGGTTGTGTTGTATGCTTAATTACCTTCGAAACGGCATATTGTTCATGTAATTTGGCTATCGAATCATTAAATGGCGTTTATGACTTGTATGCATTGAATGAGGAGCATTGATTGCGGTTTTTGGTTGTTGTAAATGAAAGTTTGAATGATAAAAAGTGCATAGTTGCGTTCCTTGTCAAAATACCTTTCTGGTGATATAAAATGCATGCCTTGAATGTTTGCGGTTTGTAAATTGTGTTGGGTTGAGTTTTGATTCGTGCACTTAGGAGTTTCAGCAACCAGGGCCTGGAAACACCTCAGGACGCCGTCCAGATACCCAGGACGACGTCCCACTCTTCTAACCTAGACGCCGTCTAGGAATTGGGGACGCCGTCCCACTCTTTTAATCGAGACGCCGTCTAGCCATTTGGGACGCCGTCCCATTGTACTAAAACTGGCTGTTGCGTTGGTCATTTGACATAAAAATGTTTGCTATGCTACGGACCTCCGATTAACATGAAACTTGGCTAACATGCTCATATATGATTATATAACTTAGAAAAATTGTCGGATACCCAACCCGACCCCGTTGACTTTTCCGTTGACTTTGACCCGACCAAGTTGACTTTTAATCAAACTTAACCAAATACTTATACAACCTTTCTAACATGATTATTTACTTGTATCTTGCATGAAACTTGACTAGTTGATTCACATGCTAATATAATCGAGTCGTAACGAGCCATAGGACTAATTGAACATCTTTACCCTTCGTGACTATCGTTATTGATACAACCTATTTGTTTAGGTCAAGACTAGCATTGTTCTTTGCACACGTTACTTGTCGAAGTACTTTTTGGTTCGTGCATACAAGGTGAGATCATAGTCCCACTTTTACTCTTTTAAACTTACTTTTGGGATGAGAAAACATAAACGATTCTTTTGAACTAAGTGAACACAAGAACGGGAAAACAAACATTCTACATACGAGTTTAGAACGAAAATCCTCAATCCGATTATCATTAGTTACATCAGATGGTGTAAGCGAGAACTTATGTTATATGGCCATATGGGTTGACAACCCTCATCTTTGACGGTTCGCTACCGTCTACGGATGAAATATATTTTCGGGAAACAGTGTTGTTCTAGCACTAATTTATGGGGTATTCAACGGACGGAATGTTAAGCTTTGATAATTGGGTGCTCGTGAATATTAACTTTTAGAATGTACTATGACTTTATCAATATTGCAACTCTTGTGGTTCAGCTTGCTTTTACTCATTTACTTATTTAAACCTATAATTTCACCAACGTTTTCGTTGACAGATTCTCTATGTTTTTCTCAGGTCCTTGAACTTAGGTGATATATGCTTCCGCTCATTATTTGATACTTGCATTGGATGTCGAGTATACGTGCATTTCATGGAGCATCTTTTGACTTTACTTTAAACCGTGTCGCCTAGATTTCATTCGTATTATAACGTTGTAACTTAACTATTGGTTGAACAATTCTTGTAAACTTTGAAACAATCTTTATTTTGAAATGAAGGCGACATATTTTGGTCAAAAGTTATCTAAAAGACTTATAATCAGGTAATGGGACCCACGTAGCCGACGCCGTCACTTGACGATTTGTCGGGGTCGCTACATGGACGCCGTCCATATGCACTGACCTACAAATTTTTTTTTTGGTACGCGTTTTGAGTTTATGAAGTCGGGTTGTTACAAGTGGTATCAGAGCATGGTCTAAGGGATTTAGGTGACTTGAGATAGGCGCCTAGACTTAGACTTTTTGTGTGCGCGTTTATGCGGGACTTGTAGGACTTTGGGTCGGATCGGGATGGTTAGTGCATAGGTTTATGTGAACTAATCATGCGCTATTTGTTGTGTTGTGTTTAGCAATCATCAAACAAGATGGACGTTGTACTAACGAGTTAACGCGACGTGCTCGCGTAGTAATGACTAGCTACCATCACTACGAGTGCAAATCGTGTCAAACAAGTAATGTACGACGATTGTTGAGCGATATGGAGTAGTGTGGCATATATGTATGTATATATGTAATCTGTCCTTCCGTTTTGTGGTTTAACCTAATTCGTTTTATAGAATGAAGACGAGAAACGGTCCCGAACATGATAATGGAAGTACAAGCGAGGACGCCGAGTTTTCGGCCAAGGTTGAGGCCGTCTTTAAGAAGTTAAAAGCGGATTTTCTTGCGAACGTTCGAAAGGTTTTTCAAGATTCGGTTGATGAGCAAATAACCGATCTAATTAATGAACGAATGAAGGCCACTATCGAAGAGGCCCTTGACGCTAGGAATATCTACCCTCGCGGTGAAGGAGGCGAAGGAAGGCGGGACTTCCACTACAAGAACTTCAAGGATGCTCAACCCCCGATGTTTAATGGGGTGCGAGATCCCTTGAAAAGTACATGTTGGATATCCGATATTGAGGGAGCTTTCCGTACCGCGGAATGTCCTCCCGAAAAGAAGACGAGGTATGGTTCTAGCATGCTACGAGAAGAGGCTAAGTTATGGTGGGATGATAAAATCAACTTGTATGGTGAGGAACAATGTATGGGCTTGACGTGGGAAGAGTTTAAGAAGGAGTTTTTCAAGGAATACCGAACTTCTTCCGATCTCGATAGAATCCGGGACGAGTTGCACCATTTGCAACAAGGTTCAATGGACTTAGTTACTCTTAAGTCTACATTCTTGGCAAAGACTCGTTTTTGCCCGGAATATGTTGGTGATGATCATAAGCTCATGAAGGATTTCTACCGTACTTTGAATGATGAGTACAAGGGGAAGATTAGTCGGGGTATGGCTAAGTCTTTTGATGAATTGTTCGAGTTGGCTCGGGGTTTTGAGCCGGAGGTTCCAAGAAAGAGTGATTTCATGTTTTCCAAAAGAAAATTTGAAGGTTTTGGTTACTCTAACGCCTCAAGCAAGAAGAGCAAGAGCAAGAGGGGGGCCGAAAGTGTCAATAGTGCAAAGAAGGGCACTACCGGCGGGTTTTCTTATACGTGCTACAATTGTGGGCAACCGGGTCATATGGCTCGTGAGTGTCCGAAACCACGTTCCGGAAACAAAATCACTTGTTTTAATTGCGGCAAAGAGGGGCATAAGAAGCCGGAGTGTCCCGATTTGCGGAATGATAATGTGAAGCGGTTAGAGAAGGTGGCGGGTACGGCTAGGGGTCGCAACTACTTGATGACCAATGATGAAGCCAAACAATCGCACGAAGTTGTCTCAGGTACTTACATGGTTAATTCTAATCCGGCAAGGATTCTTTTCGATAGCGGTGCAAATTTGTCGTTTGTGTCTCCTAAATTTGTGCCTAAACTTAATAGACCGTTAGCTAAGTTAAGTCGTCCGATAGAAGTTGAAATAGCGGACGGCAAGACGGTGCTAGTGGTTGATGTGTGTGAAAATTGTGATGTTGTTTTTGGTGCCGAAACCTTTAAAATTGATCTTATTCCAATGACCTTGGGCGACTTTGATATTGTCGTTGGTATGGATTGGCTCGATCGTTATAGAGCCGATATTGCATGCCATGATAAGTTTATTCGTGTGAAGACCCTAAGTGGGGGAGAGTTAATTATTCATGGTGATAAACGAAGGAGACCGGTGCCGATATGCACTTTTGCACGGGCACATCGTCTTGTTGTTACCGGTGGCATGGCTTTCCTTGCTCATGTTGTTGATACTCGCAATGAGCCACCACCTATTCGTGAAATTCCGGTTGTTAGTGAATTCGAAGACGTTTTTCCGGACGAATTACCGGGTGTTCCGGCAGAAAGACAAGTGGAGTTTCGTATTGAGTTGGTTCCGGGAGCTACTCCCATTGCTAAAACTCCTTATCGTTTAGCACCAACGGAAATGCAAGAGTTGTTAAATCAAACCCAAGAGTTGCTCGAGAAGGGTTTTATTCGACCGAGTGCTTCGCCATGGGGCGCTCCGGTGTTATTTGTGAAGAAGAAAGATGGTAGTATGCGTATGTGCATTGATTACCGTGAGTTGAATAAAGTGACGATCAAGAATCGTTATCCATTACCTAGGATTGACGATTTATTTGATCAACTTCAAGGTGCAACGTATTTCTCTAAGATCGACCTACGGTCCGGCTATCACCAAATGCGGGTCCGTGAGGAAGACATAGAGAAAACGGCTTTTCAAACGCGTTACTGGCATTACGAATTTGTAGTTATGCCCTTTGGTCTTACGAATGCACCGGCGGCATTCATGGATCTTATGAACCGAGTGTGCCAACCTATGTTGGACAAGTCGGTAATAGTGTTCATTGACGACATACTAGTCTACTCGAAAAGTATGAACGAGCATGAACGTCATTTGCGTGAAATATTGAAGATGCTACGAAAGGAGAAGTTGTATGCAAAGTTCTCCAAATGTGAATTTTGGCTAAGGGAAGTTCAATTCCTTGGTCATATTGTGAATGAAAACGGTATTCAAGTAGATCCGGGGAAGATCGAGACGGTGAAGAGTTGGGGACGACCGACTACGCCTACGGAAATCCGAAGTTTTCTCGAATTGTATCGTCGGTTTATCCAAGACTTTTCTAAGATTGCTTCTCCATTGACGAAGTTGACGAGAAAGAATGCTAGGTTTAATTGGGAGAACGAGCAAGAGATTGCTTTTCAATTATTAAAAGAGAAGTTGTGTCAAGCTCCGGTGTTAGTGTTGCCGGAAGGGGTAGAAGATATGGTGGTTTATTGTGATGCTTCCTTAAATGGTCTCGGGTGTGTTCTAATGCAAAGAGGTAAAGTCATCGCTTATGCCTCTCGACAATTAAAGGAACATGAAACGAGGTATCCGACTCATGATCTTGAGTTGGCGGCGGTAGTGCATGCGTTGAAAATTTGGTGCCATTACTTGTATGGTGTCAAGTGTACGATTTATTCGGATCATAAGAGTTTGAAACATCTCTTTAATCAACGAGATTTGAATTATCGCCAACGTAGGTGGATGGATGTGGTGAAAGACTACGATTGTGAAATACTTTATCATCCGGGTAAAGTGAATGTGGTCGCGGATGCGTTGAGTCGAAAGAGTCAACATCCGGCGATAAAAGTGGGGTCGTTACGTTTGATTATTACCAACGATTTTCTTGAAAAGCTTGGTGAGATTCAAATAGAGGCTTATGTTCACAACAAGCTTATGGAGCGAATCGTGGGCCAATCTGAGTTTATTACTATGGGTCCGCGTGGTTTGTTGTCTTTTCAAGGAAGGGTGTGGGTGCCTAAGATGGGTGATTACCGACGAGTGCTACTTGATGAAGCACATAAGTCAAAATATTCCATTCATCCGGGCGCGACGAAAATGTATCTTGACTTGAAGAAAGATTATTGGTGGCTGATGTGTCAAGACGTAACCTTTAAAATGTAGACAATATGCTTAATAATTAACACATAATACAGGCAACTAAAACCCGATCATGTACTAACTAGCAAGTAAATTGACCAGTTCGATCCACAGGGAGAAGTTTGTTTAAATGATTTTACCACGATTAATTATTCTAAAAAGGGGGTTTATATTTGAAGTTGTGTTTTTGTTTAACGAAACAGTAAATAAATATAATGAATGACAATAATGAGAATGCGGTGTTTACTTCTATGCTTGATAGATGACAGGGATTGTTCTTTTATAATTAAAACCGTTATGCGATAGTTACAATAGAGTAGTTTATATCAATTTCACAATATCTATAAACTTAAGAACTATGTTTAATCAACAGGATTCTTTCTTGGTTAAATTCACATAAAACTTAGTTTACTAAGATCACTCTAAGTAAACTACATGATTGTAAAACCTAAATATCATCCAATTACCATCCTATATTCACATATAGGTGTCTAGATCACTAGGTGTTGAAGTACAAATTATAGCCTTTGATAAATTCACATAAATCAAGTCATAATTCGTATAATTGAACTAGAATATAAAGATAGTTACAACAATGGATTTCTTGAAAGAACATGGTGATTTAGATTGATTAACTAACTAGATTCAACCAGGTTAAACTCACGTGAAACCTTAATTACAACAATCACTTGAGGTAATTTCATAACTATGTTGCTTTGGAACTTATTCAATTACCAAATTAAACACATAACAAAATCACTTAAGTGTATGTATCTAATCATCTAGATTACCAGATGTATTGAAGTATAGATTGTTTTCCTAGTTAACTCACATTAATAGGTTGCAATCTATATAATTGAAGTAATGATCTAAACATGCATAACAATGGTTCTTACGGTTGAACTAGATAATTAAATCAATCAAACATATGTATAACTAGCATAACATCAAAGTATAGAACAATCCCAAGCCATAAATCTTACATTGAAGCAAACACACAAGGCTTTTAGCCTAACACAATCATAGTAGAACTAATGAAACAGTAAATACAAGTTGAATTCATGTTAAAAAGATATAGAACAATAGTACCAATTGCGATAAACGATCCTAGCTTAATATTGATGTTGAAAGAGTGGAGATTAACTTGCAGCCTTCCTTGGACCTTGAAAATCGTCTTAAAACTGGGGGAGAACGTAGCAGTGAAAACTCTCCAGTAAGTAACCATTTGCCTCATTAAATAGCCTAAAAAGTTAGGTATTTTGGCCAGAAAGTGACCAGATGCGCCGCATCTCTTTGGGATGCGCCGCATCTCTTTACGTTCAGTAGATTCCAGCTCGATTCTGCACTCAGGACTGTCGGCAGGGGGTCAGATGCGCTGCATCTGGGACAGATGCGCCGCATCTGACCCCCTGCCGACAGTCCTGAGTGCAGAATCGAGCTGGAATCTACTGAACGTAAAGAGATGCGGCGCATCCCAAAGAGATGCGGCGCATGGACAGATGCGCCGCATCTGGCTTGGATGCGCCGCATCCATCTCAGATGCGCCGCATCTGTTGCTATTTTGGCCCAGAAGTCTTCATGCTCCGCATCTGAAACTGTCGGGAGTTATTTGGTGTAAAGATGCGCCGCATCTAAGAGAGATGCGCCACATTTGGACCTGTTTCAGTGGTTTCGGGCTGTTTTACGCATTCGATCTTCGTTTTAACTCTGTTTTCGCTGTTGGTCTTCATTTATTCATTCACAATGGACTTTTTACAAATGTACATGAATTACAATACATACGTATAACAATTACATACAAATGGAACAACAATGGATCGAAATAACGACAATAAACATGTATAATTTTGGTGTTATCAAAATCCCCACACTTAAACCTTGCTTGTACTCAAGCAAGACTTACAAGAAATCGAAATTTACTACAGTAAACACACTTATTTAAATGAGAACACAAAAAAAATGGGACTCACACTCTCTTGATATAATACACAAGACACACAAGTTATTTAGTAACACAATAACTCACGCTATATGGAAATCACACTCGGGTCAAAATATATCACACTCACACTTATTTCACACACGAATCAAACTCACGCGTTTTGAGTACACACACCTTTGGAGTACACACGCGAAATGAAATCACGCCAAAGTCGAAAGGTGGGTTTTAAAGTCCACATTTCTTGAAAATTTGGATCCTTAGGGAAATTAGGACCTTTGCTAAAAACCTTTTATGTTTTGAAAATTATTCATGTTAGTTTTTACACTAATCAAGTTTTCCGGTTTTAACCTCAAAGTCCGGTTGAGGGTAACTGAAAACCGAAGCCTCAGTCGGCGCTTAGCAAGCTACTCGCCCCCATGATTGAAGTATCATGGAACTTGAAACCGGATGTCCTAAAAATGGTTTTACACAATATAGTTCATAAAATAGCATAAGTTTTAGAAGAAACTATATCATGTCCAAATATCATCGGTGAACCATGAGTTTGCACACCTCAATTTGTTATGGCATATGTATGTTAACCGCGGTCAACATAGATGCGGTTGATCTTTTCGGAGATCATCCATCTGGGGATTAGATTCATTAGTCTTAAAAGCTAATTTGCACTGTGCCCCCCCCATTGTACGAGACAGATCCATCTCATGGTTAGGATAAGTCTGACCACCAAAAACCCTGTTTGATGCTGAGGTGAGGTGGATTTCCAGCCGATGATAGAGATGACTTTTCAAGATTTTTCATCAACCTACAGCTGTTCTGGACTACGACTTCTAACATAAGTTAGCAAGTGTGTCATATTGGAAGACTTGACTTCCATCACAATCATTACATGGATGAGCATTGGATTAGATTGTTAGAATAACAAATTACTTGATGACTTTCATTTCATCCAGAATGTGGTATAGCATGATGATTATATCTTTTATATGACAAACTCAATCATTTGGTTGTTTCTTAATTTGTTTTGTGATAATAATTTCGGTGTATACACCTAGTTTTAAAATCTACAAATTTTAAACAAAATTTGAATTGATGAAGATAAAAGTTTAAAAATTTTCACCATTTTAAGCCTTTTTAACTAAAATCAAAAACCCGAAAGAATTTATAACTTCCTCCCCACACTTGAGTTCATGTATCGTCCTCGTTACAAGAAATCAGAAAAATTTAAATTCAAGAGGGTCAAAGAGTGTAAGAGAGTTTATTACTTTCAAGGTTTAAAACCGAAGTTCACGGGATGATGGCGCTGAACTGAATGCCAGCATAAGAACATCATCCGCTTCTTGCAACCACAAAACAATCACCAATCAATTATGTGCTGAACTTACTGCCAGTCTTTGTAAAAATACAGCATATAGCACAATGCTCACCTGTAGCAATTCAAACAAAGGTACCATACGATTCACACAAAAAAAATGGGGGTGCAATCCATGTACTAAAAACCCGACTTACAATTATCTAAATTATTCAAATCACAATTATCCAAAATATTATCTAGTTATTACACACCAAACTTGAAAAGAAATTGTTTTTGAAATAAACCAACATCAACCAAACCTGTCACACATCAGGAAAAATTACGTCATCCTCAGAAAAATCCCCAAAATGAGTTACTTGGGCCAGCTCCACCTTCGCTTTGCGTTCCCGCGTTGTCGTCCTGAAATATTGAGGGGTTGTACCCCTGATAAGTTCCTTGAGCAGGGACGACCGCAGTGTCTTCAGTAGGCGGGTTAGGAGGAGGAGGATAAGGCGCAGGATATGGATCACCCATTCGAACCCAAGGATCGTATGCAGGCCAAGGAGAGGGGGTATAGTTAGCGGGATCTGCAACGTATGACACTGTCTGTTCATGTATCCAATTAAGCTGATTTTGCTGCCCCGCTTGAGTATACCATGTTCGATCATTCGCAACATCAATGTAATGTTGCATCTCCCTGTTACCTGCATCGTAGTGATCAATTACCCTTTGGGTGTTTTGATCACTATGGAGTCGCATATCTGAAAACTGGCGCGCCATGTAAGCCTCCCAATCATTTCTCGGACCCGAACTACTTCCAACATTCGGCTGTGGATCTGGTTGCTGTTGGGGTTGTTCTGGTTGCCTGTTGTAACGACTCGGAAATTTCCGACCAAATTTAAACCTTAAACTCTATATGTTTCCGACACGATAAGCAAAATCTTTATTATTGAGTCTAGAGAGTCTGAAATCTATAATCTGACAGTCAGTTACCCTTTGACCGTGCCTGACGATTCACGAACCTATAATTAAACTGAAATATATTATATAATTAATAAATATTACATGGCTAATGAATTATAATATATATATATTAAATATGGTTTCAAGAAGAATATAGTTGTTATACTAATATAATTATCATTACTTCGTTATTGTATAATATTCATGTTAATATTAATAACAGCATTATTGATATTATTAAATACGAAACTTGATACAAATAATGCGATAAAATTTCTAATATTATTATTATCAATATAAGTACTATTATTATATTGTTGTTACTAAATTATCATAAAGATTTAAGATATTAATATGATTATTATTTTTTTAAATATTAGTATTATATTGATATTATTTATCTTTATTGTTAACTCTGTTATTATTATTTTTAACTTATTAGCAACATTATAATATTAATAAAAATTAAAAATATATATATATATATATATATATATATATATATATATATATATATATATATATATATATATATATATTTAAATACAGAATCAAATACAGATTCATTATAAGTTAAAAAAAAATATACAAGTAATTCATATTCAGATATATAATAAACAGATTTATATAAATAATTACCTAAACAAATACAGAATTATAGATATATACGGATTATATGTAAATAAATAAAAATTTCATATAATTTCTGTTTCCAATCGTTATCCCAACTGTATCATAATTTAATTTAGTCAACTAATCAGTACAATTTGATTCTTTGTGTTTCAATAACAAACAAAAATTAGTGGATTCGATTAAATTTTTAGAACTAACCGAATATTTTGTGTCGGGTAAATTGAACTACAAAACAAACGTTTCATTGAACCATATTAGCTGTACTATTATCTTCAACCTGTATATAATACTCTGTAAATGTAAAACGGTTCAGAATAACAAGAATTAAATTTAATTTCAAAATCTCTGCACGTCGTCCCTGTTCTTAGTTCATTTTCCAGACTTCATAAATTCGAATAATATCTCAAAATGTGTAAATGCAGTAACATCATAAATCATTCGTTTTAACTGTCTGCAAAATTTCATAACTCGAATTTTCCTATCGATGTTCAATTTCGAAATCAGAAGTTTATGAACAAAAAGTCAAGCGGCCGTTCATCATGAAATTCGAGTTTAAAACCGATGTTTTGAATCCAATTAAGGTTACAGAAAGATTATAGAAGCAAGTTAGAATCTTTTTCATGAAGAAACTATAAGCTAAAACATTCAAAAGTTTTAATTTGATTTATGGGTTCTTCGTGTGAAAATATAACTGATACAGGTTATTTAATTTCTTTGTTTTCTGTTTTAAATAATTTAATCAATCCAATTTTGTTTCTGTATCAACCCTTAATCCTAAAACTAGATGAGATATTCGTGGATGGTATGATTTGATTCTCTGGTCGAATCCAAAGATGAAGAAGATGATCGGTAACAGGAATTAGTTAAATATAAATGGGTTGAGTGTCTAAACAGAAAAGCGAAATCAGAGGGATGGTTAGGACGAGTGTGGGTAATCGAGAGGTTATGGGTTCGAGTCCCGGGGCTATTCAGTTTTTTTTTAAGAGTTTCTACAAAGGTATAAATTAATAAAATTATTATAATTATTATAATCATTATTACTTTGATTAATATCATTTACGTTACTACTATTATAACTGTTATAATTATTATTATGACTACTATAATCATTATTATAATCATTATTATTTTGTTATCACTTTCATTATTATTATTATTATTATTATTATTATTATTATTATTATTATTATTATTATTATTATTATTATTATTATTATTATTATTATTATTATTATTATTATTATTATTTTCACCATTATAAATAAATCTAATAAAATATTATATATTTTTTTTCTTAAAATTTAATATTATTATCAAAGTTGTTACTTTTATTAAAGCTATTAATCTAAAAATTAACATCATTATTGGTATTATTATTATCATCATTATAATTATTATTATTATTATTATTGTTAAATATTAACATTATAACTCAAATTAATATTATTATTACTATTATTATTAACATAAATATATTAATAATGTTATTATTATCATTAATTTTATCTTTACTAATATTAATTTAATATAAATAGAACTATTGTTTTGATAAACAAATTAAATATATATACATAAATAACAAAGTATTTCTATATATAAAAACGAACATATGAAGCATAAATAAATTATATATATGAAAATGATATAAATAATAAGTTATATGTATACAAATTTATTAGACTGCGATTGTGTGTACTTATAAATATATAATTAATATAGGTTCGTGAATCCGAGGCCAACCTTAAACGTGTTCAAAGATGTTATATGTATTTTTACTACAAAATACATTAGGTGAGTATATTGACCCCTTTTAAACTCTAAATATTTTTGGGCTGAGAATACATGCGCTGTTTTTATAAATGATTTACGTTATGGACACAAGTGATCAAAAATAAATTCTACGTTGAGTTGTACCATGGCATATCTCTTTATACTTGGTAACTGCTAATTACGTGAGGAGCGTAAACGCGAATCCTGTTGATAGATCTATCGGGCTGACATCCCCAACCGGGCTGGATGACCAGCATTTAACGGTTGCACAGTACTTCGTTCTCGTTACTACACTTGGTACGGTGTAGGGTTTATTTAAGAGTATGCTGCTGTGACTTTTAGTTAAGTATGGTTACCAAGTGCTCAACGTCTTTTCTATACACGAGGAGTGTATTATGTATAAACTTTAAATCTTGTGGTCCATTGTTATAATGCTGCTAGCATCAAACCTATATATCTCACCAACTTTATGTTGACCTTTTAAAGCATGTTATTCTCAGGTACGAATTAAGTCTTCCGCTGTGCAATAGCTCATATTAAGGACCTTACTTGGAGCCGATCATCGCAATGGGACCAACTGTTGAAGACTTCGTCCGGGAGGATTAGTTCGGGTCTCTACAGTTGGTATCAGAGCGTTGGTCTTAGCGAACCAGGCCTTGCATTAGTGTGTCTAACTGGTAGTTGTTAGGATACATTAGTGAGTCTGGACTTTGACCGTGTTTACCTGCCAAAAAGTTTTGCTTATCATTCCTAGTCGGAAACCATCTGCTTATCATCCTTAGTAAATTTCTTGCCTATCATTCTCAAGTCTAGACACGTTCTACTGCATTCAGTGCATCGATAGTGTATAGACAAAAAAATTCATATCTTAGCGCATTTGTAGACTTGCTTGTCATATGCTGTAAGTTCCTCTGTAGGCTACGAAATCTTTAGTATTATAGATATTCTATGAAGTTAGAATATCATCCTATATTCAAAAATCATTTCACATCGAAGATTCTTTCCATTCACCAAATTGCCCTCTTGGCAATGAACCTGAAGCCCTTACCGGCGAACCTGTTCGAGAAACCATTATCTCTCTCATCTCTAGAGTATCTTGTCACGATTATATACTATCCCATATTTCAAATCTTATTCATTCACTCGTCCCAACCACCAATCATCCCGGCATAATAGAAGAAGTTAACGAACTACGTGCTCGAGTAATGGCTTTGGAGAATCTGGTGTGGAGACACCAGCAGCAGCATCAGCAGCATAATCCGTACCCCATCATCAACGCCGACAATACCCTTATCACCCCAACCACAATCACGTCATAAATCTCAACGTCACGATCTGTACCTCGGATATCAACATCACACGCTTCAATATCATCATCTGTACTTCAAGTATACTCCTTGTTTTACATATCATTCTACATCGATTAATTTCGTTCTACGTATTGTTCTACCTCATTTACCTTCGTTCGGCATGGCAATTATGTAATCTCTAAAGTTTTAGAGATCATATAATCAAGTGCTAACAATAAATCAAATGAGTAAAAAAAAAAAAATATCTTATTGACTCATTAAATCCATAATTACATCTGAAGAAAATATATATGCAAGTATATTTTCATAAAGATCGTAATTAAAAATTCTTTCGTACAAACTATTAATGATGAAAATATTTTAACGGGTGGGTAGTACCCAAGGAATATTTAAAATTCACATTAACAAGTTACACTGTACATTCTTCGAATCTGATTCAACGGTCATTTACTATCCTACTTACAATCACCGATATACGTATCCATTCATCACAGAATAACCATTTCCATTCAAATTTCATATTTGGATTTTTACCTATCCGAATCCAACAAGTGGCATAAAGAAGAAACATTGGACAAATTAAAAATTATTAGAAACACACGAATTAACTAATTGAAAATCTGTTAAGGATTCTACGCTAACTGTTCCGGCTAACTATTCCCAGCTAACTGATTAACATTTAATTTATCGCAGTTTACATTCTCGCAATTTTAATTTCTGCACTGTCAGGACACATGTACAACAATACGTCGGATTAATTCTGAGACAACACGTTGTATAATGGGTCATGATATACATTTATTTATTTTACGCACTTTAAATAACGGGACACGTATGCAAGATTTCGACTTATCATATCGACCCATCTATATATACATTTCGGAACAACCGTAGACACTCTATATGTGAAGGTGGGAGTTGGCTATACAGGGTCGGAGTTGATTCCAAAATATATATATACTTTGAGTTGTGATCGACACCGAGACCGGTACACGGGTCACGATACGTATTAAGTAATTCGAATATTATATATATCAAATTTATATATGAATCTATTGAACCATTGGACAATCGGACTATTGGACTGCTAACTTTGGATAACTAAAATGAGTTAAAATACTGATTATAACATATGAAAATAAACAATTCTTCAAGTTTGCCACTTGATTCCATTTTAAACCTCATTCGTATCTTGACGATTACAATTCGCATTCACAACTTTTCATGATTCTTGAAAACGCCTCGATCGAGAAGTTGAACCAGTCGCACCTCGTCTACGGAAGAAAGATTCATGCATATGGTTATGCACCTGAAAACTCTCGGAAACTGAGTCAACACGTAGCAGTGTAAATTCCTTTAGTGTTATTATTACTCAAAATAACTTTGCAATTTCTTTCCAAATTAGCCACTTTTATCACAACTCCACTTTGACTTCTCAGTAAAACTAGTCTCATTATCATCTCGATATAAATACGTTGTCCTTTCGCCGTCGTTACTGGAGACCCTTTCACGACATCATGTACCAGCAGCTCGACATCCTTTTGACGGAATCCGCAAGTCGTATTTTGAAAATCAGGCAGAACTTCTCCAGCTATACTTACGACGTTTATTTCTAAGAATTTCATACCCCGAATGTGAAGTTTCTGAAAAACGTCTTGAACTATGAAGTAGTTCTTGAAATGCTGACAAAGTAGTATGTTGTAGACAGTTTTAATGACCAAAAGTTGATGATAAAAGGAGGAAGTGTTAGGAACGCTCGATAGAAAATTTGGTACTGAAAACCGGATTAAGCAAACCGTGAAAGAGACTCTGAACAAATTACAAGGACTAAACTTGTACATAAAAAAAATAAAAATAAAAAAAAAATATGACGATTCTGTAGCAAACATCTTGCTTCTGAATCCAAACCCTTACGGGTCAATCTTCATCATCACCCTTCGACATTAGAAATTCCAAGATATTATCATATCTTTCATTATAAATATCCTTAATATTTCTGAAAATATTTTCACAGCTATCCTTATCTGAAATCATTTATTCCTCCGTAATATCTGCGTTACAGTATAAAAGAAACTGTGTTAGTTTCTAAGTTCTAAAACCTTCGAGTTTAAAATAGGAATGTTCTGAAGCAGTGTTGGGAACTGATGCATGAATTAGTATAATATAATGAAACTTGATCAACTTCATCATATTACAGTAAGTCATGTTGAGTTTCTAATGGAATGTGATGATTCACAGTACCATCATCATATGCCATGTTACACGACTCTTACATTCTATTCAAATTCTAAAAATATCAGGAAATTATTTCTTGATAATTCAGTCTGTTCCAAGATAATATGGTAATTTGACAAATCAAAAATCGTGTCGTTACCATTTCTTTCTAAGAGCATTAGCTATGTTCATCCCGAAATCTCTACCTACGAATTCCGGACCATTATTCGCTTGACTCGAAGTCGGGTGGAGAAAACGATAGCATGAAGCTCCGAAGAATAATGAAAAATAAAAAGCTCAATAACGACTTCGAAATTTCAAACTGTGTATATCGATACAGATAGCGATATAAAGACACGGGAGAACTAGAAACACTATAAACACAAGAGTATAGTAGAAGTAAATAGATTCTTCTGGTGGTAGATGAAAAAGAAGAATTATAAATACCAAAGTTAAGAATATATCAAGAATTAGGACTGGATGGAGCATATTGATGAATACTTTAAAGTATGAATCAGGGAAGAAAGAATAGAAGGTGTGAGTTGTGAAAAATAAGGAAATGAAGGGGGTGAATTTATAGTGAAATATCCGACAGAGAAATCAAAACAGATTGCCGCATCAAATCAAAGAAGATCCTGATCGCCGAAAGAACCAAATCTTATTACATAAGATTTTCTTTAAATCCCTTAAATTCTGGAAACCAATCCTAATCGCGTCATCGGTTAAAACAATTCCATATTCACTCATTTCACTCTTTTGTGATAGCTTCATTCGTGCGTTTCACATGATCGAATCGTTTTATCCATATCTTCCAATAATGATAAAACTCTATTATTACCTCATATTCGTCATTGTTATTTATGACAACCTCTACCAAATTTCGGGGACGAAATTTCTTTAACGGGTGGGTACTGTAACGACTCGGAAATTTCCGACCAAATTTAAACCTTAAACTCTATATGTTTCCGACACGATAAGCAAAATCTTTATTATTGAGTCTAGAGAGTCTGAAATCTATAATCAGACAGTCAGTTACCCTTTGACCGTGCCTGACGATTCACGAACCTATAATTAAACTGAAATATATTATATAATTAATAAATATTACATGGCTAATGAATTATAATATATATATATTAAATATGGTTTCAAGAAGAATATAGTTGTTATACTAATATAATTATCATTACTTCGTTATTGTATAATATTCATGTTAATATTAATAACAGCATTATTGATATTATTAAATACGAAACTTGATACAAATAATGCGATAAAATTTCTAATATTATTATTATCAATATAAGTACTATTATTATATTGTTGTTACTAAATTATCATAAAGATTTAAGATATTAATATGATTATTTTTTTTTTAAAATATTAGTATTATATTGATATTATTTATCTTTATTGTTAACTCTATTATTATTATTTTTAACTTATTAGCAACATTATAATATTAATAAAAATTAAAATATATATATATATATATATATATATATATATATTTAAATACAGAATCAAATACAGATTCATTATAAGTTAAAAAAAAATATACAAGTAATTCATATTCAGATATATAATAAACAGATTTATATAAATAATTACCTAAACAAATACAGAATTATAGATATATACGGATTATATGTAAATAAATAAAAATTTTGTATAATTTCTGTTTCCAATCGTTATCCCAACTGTATCATAATTTAATTTAGTCAACTAATCAGTACAATTTGATTTTTTGTGTTTCAATAACAAACAAAAATTAGTGGATTCGATTGAATTTTTAGAACTAACCGAATATTTTGTGTCGGGTAAATTGAACTACAAAACAAACGTTTCATTGAACCATATTAGCTGTACTATTATCTTCAACCTGTATATAATACTCTGTAAATGTAAAACGGTTCAAAATAACAAGAATTAAATTTAATTTCAAAATCTCTGCACGTCGTCCCTGTTCTTAGTTCATTTTCCAGACTTCATAAATTCGAATAATATCTCAAAATGTGTAAATGCAGTAACATCATAAATCATTCGTTTTAACTGTCTGCAAAATTTCATAACTCGAATTTTCCTATCGATGTTCAATTTCGAAATCAGAAGTTTATGAACAAAAAGTCAAGCGGCCGTTCATCATGAAATTCGAGTTTAAAACCGATGTTTTGAATCCAATTAAGGTTACAGAAAGATTATAGAAGCAAGTTAGAATCTTTTTCATGAAGAAACTATAAGCTAAAACGTTCAAAAGTTTTAATTTGATTTATGGGTTCTTCGTGTGAAAATATAACTGATACAGGTTATTTAATTTCTTTGTTTTCTGTTTTAAATAATTTAATCAATCCAATTTTGTTTCTGTATCAACCCTTAATCCTAAAACTAGATGAGATATTCGTGGATGGTATGATTTGATTCTCTGGTCGAATCCAAAGATGAAGAAGATGATCGGTAACAGGAATTAGTTAAATATAAATGGGTTGAGTGTCTAAACAGAAAAGCGGAATCAGAGGGATGGTTAGGACGAGTGTGGGTAATCAACAGGTTATGGGTTCGAGTCCCGGGGCTATTCAGTTTTTTTTTTAAGAGTTTCTACAAAGGTATAAATTAATAAAATTATTATAATTATTATAATCATTATTACTTTGATTAATATCATTTACGTTACTACTATTATAACTGTTATAATTATTATTATGACTACTATAATCATTATTATAATTATTATTATTTTGTTATCACTTTCATTATTATTATTATTATTATTATTATTATTATTATTATTATTATTATTATTATTATTATTATTATTATTATTATTTTCACCATTATAAATAAATCTAATAAAATATTATATTTTTTTTTTCTTAAAATTTAATATTATTATCAAAGTTGTTACTTTTATTAAAGCTATTAATCTAAAAATTAACATCATTATTGGTATTATTATTATCATCATTATAATTATTATTATTATTATTGTTAAATATTAACATTATAACTCAAATTAATATTATTATTACTATTATTATTAACATAAATATATTAATAATGTTATTATTATCATTAATTTTATCTTTACTAATATTAATTTAATATAAATAGAACTATTGTTTTGATAAACAAATTAAATATATATACATAAATAACAAAGTATTTCTATATATAAAAACGAACATATGAAGCATAAATAAATTATATATATGAAAATGATATAAATAATAAGTTATATGTATACAAATTTATTAGACTGCGATTGTGTGTACTTATAAATATATAATTAATATAGGTTCGTGAATCCGAGGCCAACCTTAAACGTGTTCAAAGATGTTATATGTATTTTTACTACAAAATACATTAGGTGAGTATATTGACCCCTTTTAAACTCTAAATATTTTTGGGCTGAGAATACATGCGCTATTTTTATAAATGATTTACATTATGGACACAAGTGATCAAAAATAAATTCTACGTTGAGTTGTACCATGGCATATCTCTTTATACTTGGTAACTGCTAATTACGTGAGGAGCGTAAACGCGAATCCTGTTGATAGATCTATCGGGCTGACATCCCCAACCGGGCTGGACGACCAGCATTTAACGGTTGCACAGTACTTCGTTCTCGTTACTACACTTGGTACGGTGTAGGGTTTATTTAAGAGTATGCTGCTGTGACTTTTAGTTAAGTATGGTTACCAAGTGCTCAACGTCTTTTCTATACAAGAGGAGTGTATTATGTATAAACTTTAAATCTTGTGGTCCATTGTTATAACGCTGCTAGCATCAAACCTATATATCTCACCAACTTTATGTTGACCTTTTAAAGCATGTTATTCTCAGGTACGAATTAAGTCTTCCGCTGTGCAATAGCTCATATTAAGGACCTTACTTGGAGCCGATCATCGCAATGGGACCAACTGTTGAAGACTTCGTCCGGGAGGATTAGTTCGGGTCTCTACACCTGTTCACGGGATCCTCATACCTAGTTAGAAGGCCGTTCGACCCTCTCATCAAAATGTTCGCCCTTGTATAACTCACTCTATCAAAGGCAATCATATGTTTCTCCTCTAACCCACTTGTGTTGATTCAAAAATGTTCGGCAATCCTGGTTACAAAATGGCCGCCCATGATTGGTGTAATCTTTTTCCTTTCTTCGAGGGGGAAAGTGAGAATCATTCGTGGGATATGAACATGGGAGTGATCCATTATCGCGTGAATGTACCATATATCCAAGTTGGTGACTTTTTCACTACTGTCTTTTCGACAGTTTATGGTACTTGAAATGAATCGTTGGACGTATCGGTGCTCGTAGGTACGTAGCTTGCTACAAGTCTGATTGCTTGCACTATATGCGGTATTGCTCATGTCCACCCATGCTTCTGATTGATTAAAAGAAGAAACATAGTATATACATTGATTAAAGTAATTTTGCATCAGTTGATGTGGCAACCCTTCATAAATATCCAACGCCTTCACAAATTGCAGCAGCGTTAATGTCCTATCTTGCCCTCCAAGACGAAATCTCATAAATGTACCCGATGTTGGTGACGTGTAATCAACCCTAAGTGAACCAACGAATTCTTTGACTAAAAGTGGATACACTTTTTCTTGCATTCTGAACAGGTTTTCCCAAGCATATATTCGATGGCCGTGATACGTTACTCGGAAAAGGTTGCGAAAATTTTGATATTCGCCGGCTTCCTCTAATGGTGTCCAATCGATATATTTCCCCGGATATACATCTTTGTGTAGAAGTGCCTTCATCCGTTCATGGTATTCCGGATGCCTCAAAACTGCATTGATCCATGGATCCGGAGTGGTTAATCCACGGACATTTAACTGCCGGTTATCAATATCCATTTCTTCCTCTTCAGCAGCATGTTCTTCTTCACTTGTATCCTCATCTACAATTGCTGGGGCTTTTTGCTTCTTTGATTTTGGGTTTGATGATGATGCTCTAGTCTACAAAAACACAACAAAACCAAACAAACAAAATAACAAACCAAGTTGATTAGCGTTAAAGAATTTCAAAACATCTTTCATATTGTACCTAGCGAAAACCATGTGGATATGTTAAGTTCCAATTAAATCTCAATGTTTATGTTAACCAATATCTTAACATGGTATGAACTATTTTCACTCTTAGCAAACATGAACTAGTATGCCAATTGATTCAAATCACTTTACAAGTATAATCATACATAGCATGTTTCATTTCACCAAACACTTGCAATGTCATAACATATGGAACCATAGGCATTCATCAAAAAGCATGTTAAACAATATGCAATCAATGGTTTTCATACATTTAGAACATTAAATTCATCTCAAGTCAACAACTTCATCAAAATGCTTAATCATATAATCCTTAACTTATATAATAATTACTTTCAAATCGAAATAACACCAAGTTAAGGTTCACATGTGTTTACCATAAGTAATGATTTGCATAACTTCAACTTAGAACACTTACTAGTTAACAAAGGTCAAAATCCCTAATTCAAGAACCCTAAAATTCAATAATTTGTGTGTTCGTGTAATTCAACAAAGGTTCATGCGATTTTGTTAATGTATACTAGTAATCAAACTTCAAAATATCTCAATTGAATAATTTAATGGCCAAAAGTCCGAAACCCCTAAATTCATGAAGAACCCTAATTTCCAAAGTAAAGATTTAAGCAAATAATCATGAAATTAGAGCATGAATAAGGATTAGTAGCAACAATTTAAGCATATAATGACCAAAACATGAACATTCAAACATCCTCACACTAAGAACAAGCTAAATCTGATTTTTAGATTGAAGAACACAAGAATCATGAAGTGTTTAGGATTAATCTTACATTTCTCATGTTGATATTCGGATTTGATGCTCAAAGATGGGATTAATCGGTTCAATTAGTGAGTAGAGATTGAAATTTTGAGAGAGAATGAGATGGAATTCGGAGTAGTAGGTGAAAAAATGAGAAAAAATGATAGACTCCCGTATTTGTGCAAAAAAAATTGGGCAGAATCCAACATACAGACACAGATGCGGCGCATCTGGCTCAGATGCGGCACATCAGATGGTCCAAACGCGGCGCATGACCCTTTCTTGGCGCATTCAAAGTTTACGGGATTTTTCTTGTCTGCAGATGCGGCGCATCCATCACAGATGCGGCGCATCTGCACCTGTTGCACCAGCTTTTGACGTTTTTTCGCGTTTTAAACATTTCGGAAGGTCCCTAAACAACTTGGTTCGTATAATAACTTAGAAATCACTCAAAACACTCAAATATATTAAAATACGTACACGAATGGGACTATATACATGTTGTGAAGTTTAACGAGTCGTTCACGCGACTCCGTCCCAAGCTAATTAGCGTTGGGGAATAGGGTGATGTCATCTCGAACCGTGGTGTCCACTCCATCGAAATAGAGTTTCAAGCGATGACCATTCACCTTGAAGGTATTTCCGTTTCCAAACAACTCAACATATCCCGATGGGAATGCTTGTTTCACCAAATAAGGTCCCGTCCATCGGGACTTCAACTTTCAGGGAGAAAATTTAAACCGTGAGTTAAAAACCAAAACCTTATCACCGGTTTTAAATTCTTTCACTTCTTTCAATCGGGCATCATGCCACCTTTTCGTTTTCTCCTTATACGAGCTCGAATTCTCGTACGCTTCTAACCTCAACTCTTCCAATTCATGCAATTGCATGAATCGGTTTTCACCAGCCTTTTCCATGTCTAAATTACAAAGTTTTAATGCCCAGTATGCTCTATGTTCTACTTCAACCGGAAGATGTCATGCTTTACCGTATACAAGTCTAAATGGTGTGGTACCGATTGGTATTTTAAAAGCAGTCCTAAAGGCCCACAACGCATCATCCAACTTGCGTTGCCAAATCTTAGGGTTGTTATCAACCGTCTTCTCAAGTATGCGTTTCAAGGCACAATTTGTGTTCTCCACTTGACCACTCGTTTGCGGGTGGTACGGAGTAGAGAAACGATGAGTTACACCATACTTCTTCAACACCTTTTCAAGAAGGTTGTTGGCAAAATGAGTTCCTCGATCGGATATGAGCACTTTTGGGATTTCAAAGCGCGAGAAGAGATTTTTCAAGAAGTTCACCACCACCCTAGCATCATTCGTAGGTAAAGCTTTTGCTTCAGCCCACTTAGATACATAGTCAACGGATACTAGGATGTATTTGCACTTATGGGAACTTGGAAATGGTCCCATGAAATCGATTCCCCAAATATCAAAGATTTCACAAACTTGGATGCCGGTTTGAGGCATCTCATCCTTTTTCGTGATGTTACCCGTTCGTTGGCATGCATTGCAAGTCCGAACAAAATTATGGGCATCTTTAAAGATCGTGGGCCAATAAAAGCCCGAGTCAAGGATTTTTCTTGCGGTGTGGTTTGGTCCGAAATGACCGCCGGTGGGCCCTTGATGGCAATGCTCGAGAATTTGTTGAACCTCTTTTCCGTACACACAACGGCGAATCATTTGATCTGCACCAACACGGAATAGGTCGGGATGTTCCCAGAAATAGGACTTCAAATCCGCAAAGAATTTCTTCTTTTGTTGATAAGAAAGTCCTTTTTGAAGAATGCTTGAAGCAAGATAGTTTGCAAAATGGGCAAACCATGGGATTTCAGATTCCTTGTCAACCCTCATTAGAGATTCGTCCGGAAATGTGTCCTTGATGATTGTATCATCGAGTTTATCTAATTCGGGGTTTTCTAGTCGGGATAAATGATCGGCGGCTAGATTCTCGGCTCCTTTCTTATCACGTATCTCAATGTCAAACTCTTGAAGTAGAAGAACCCAACGTATGAGACGATGTTTTGCATCTAGTTTCGAGAATAAGTACCTAAGAGCCGAATGATCCGTGTAAACAATAGTTTTGGACAACACCAAATATGACCAAAATTTATCAAACGCATAAACAATCGCTAGGAGCTCTTTTTCCGTGGTGGTGTAATTAATTTGAGTTCCCGTTAGCGTTTTGCTTGCATAATAAATTGGAAGAAAATGATTATCGGGTCGTTGTCCTAAGACAGCACCTAAGGCATAGTCGCTTGCGTCACACATTAGCTCAAATGGCATACTCCAATCCGGAGATACGATAATGGGAGCTTGTGTGAGTTTTGACTTTAGAATCGATAATGCATTTTCGCAATTAGAATCAAAGTCAAATGGAGCATCCTTTTCAAGAAGCTTGGTCAATGGGCGGGCGATTTTAGAATTTCTTTGATAAATCGCCTATAGAATCCCGCGTGACCAAGAAAGCTTCTAATTGCCTTGACATTCGTTGGTATAGGTAGCTTAGAGATAACTTCAATTTTAGCTTTATCTACCTCTATTCCCGCACGAGATATTTTGTGACCAAGTACAATGCCCTCCTTCACCATGAAGTGGCATTTTTCCCAATTCAGAACCAAATTTGCTTTCTCACATCGGATAAGCATACGTTCAAGGTTAAAAAGACACGATTCAAAGGAGTCTCCAAACACGGAAAAGTCATCCATGAAGACTTCCATACAATCCTCTACCATATCATCAAAAATTGCCATCATGCACCTTTGAAAGGTTCCGGGTGCATTGCATAAACCAAATGGCATGCCGAGATAGGCAAAGGTCCCAAAAGGACAAGTGAATGTGGTCTTTTCTTGGTCGTTGGGATCAATTGGAATTTGGAAGTAACCGGAGAAACCATCTAGAAAGCAATAGTATTCTTTCCCCGCTAATCGTTCAATCATTTGATCAATAAAAGGTAACGGGAAATGATCTTTTCTAGTGGCATCATTGAGACGCCTGTAATCAATACAGACTCTCCAGCCGGTAACCGTTCTAGTTGGAACGAGTTCGTCTTTTTCATTTACAATAACGGTTGTACCCCCCTTTTTGGGTACTACTTGTACTGGACTAACCCAAGGACTATCGGAGATGGGGTAGATTAACCCGGCGTCAAGAAGCTTGACTACCTCCTTTTTAACAACCTCTTTCATATTAGGATTTAGCCTGCGTTGTCTTTGTACTGCTGGTTTGAAGTCATTTTCAAGGAGAATTTTATGTGTACAATAAGACGGGTTTATCCCTGGAATGTCGGTCGTTTTCCAGGCTATAGCCTTTTTGTGGGTTTTCAAAACAGAGATTAACCTTTTCTTCTCGTTACCGGAAAGATGTGAAGCAATAATTACTAGCAATTGAGATGTACCTTCGAGGTAAGCATACTCCAAGTGTTTGGGTAGCTCCTTAAGCTCTAGTATGGGTGGTTCTTCCAAGGAATTCTTTATTCGGAATCTATCTTTATTTCCGATATCTTCAAATGATTCTTCTTCCTTAGGAAACTCTTCTTTCATGGTCTCATCATCCGTGACCGCTTTCATCAACTCATCAAAATCCTCATCAATATTGAAATATTGATTTTCACTCACCGGGGCAAACCCCGAGGTATCAATTTCAAGTAGCTCCTGTAATTCATTCTCAACACAAAAGTTTATAACATCAATTTGAAAACAAGAGTCATCGGTGGAAGTGGGTCTTTTCATGGCTTTGTCAATATTACAAACTATTCTCTCGTCTCCCACACCTAGACTTAATTGTTCTTTTTGGACATTAATGATAGCATCTGCAGTGTTAAGGAAAGGACGTCCTAAAATGATAGGAACTTTTGTGTCCTCTTGCATTTCTAGAATAACAAAGTCGACGGGAAAGACAAGTGAGCCAACTTTTACAAGAATATCCTCGGCTATACCTATGGGGGTATCAAATGATTGGTTTACTAATCGAATACCCATCCGGGTTGGTTTCAAATCTCCTAAGTCAAGTTTCAAGTATAACGAGTAAGGCATTAGGTTAACACTTGCACCTAGGTCGGCTAGCGCATCATACACTACCGAATCACCCATCATACATGGTATGATAAAACTACCCGGATCTCCCAATTTTGGAGGTACATTTTGCTTTTTCAAGATGGCCGAACACTCCTCGTGGAGGAATGTGGCAGATACTTTTTGGTATTTTCCTTTCGAGGATATGAGATCTTTCAAAAACTTCCCGTAATGGGGCATACCCTTAAGAACCTCTGCGAGTGGCATGTTAATGCTGATTTGCTTGATCATATCTGCAAATTTCTGATATTGGCTCGCGATTCTGTCTTTCTTCAACGCTTTTGGGTATGGAATAGGTGCCTTGTACACCTTCACTGGTGGTTCTTCACTTTTCTTCGATATGACCTCCGGTGGATCACCTTTCTCTTGCTCTTTTTCAACATGCTCATCTATATAAACAGGCTCCTGCAAAACAGAAGGAGACAAGGGAACTTTCGGGGACTTAAGGGTCTCTGGGTTAGTAGTTAAACCGCTTCTAGTGGTTATAGCATTTACATGCTCATTCCTTGTTTGATTGTTACTAGGATTCACTTGAGTATTTGAGGGGAGAGCACCAGGTGGTCTCTCTGCTAGTAACTGTGAGATCCTTCCAACATCCCTTTCTAAGTTTTGAATCGTAGCTTGTTGATTGCGAATTTGCTGAGTTTGAATTTCTGCATTTTGTTCGTGTTTAACCATAAAATCTCTCAACAGATCTTCTAAACCGGATTTCTTCTCAGGTTGTGGTTGTATAATTGCTTGTGGTTGTGCTTGTGGTTGATTGTGTTGGAAATTATTTTGGTAATTTCGTGGCGGTTGATTACGATTGTTTAGATGATTGTAACCCGGTGGTGTATTTCTTTGATTTTGATTCTGGAAATTTCGGTTATTTTGGTAACCTGCATTCCCTCCGTGGTAGTTGTTGTTTGAACTTGAAGGTCCTCCTATTTGATAACTGTTGACAGGAGGATATTTCCGGTTATTTGCTTCAACCGCCGCAAAGTCGTCAAAATTCATCTCACCTTTTCGCATGTAACCTAGGAAATTTGCTTGCTCTTCCATCGTCGTTTGGTCGCAATCTCGTGTGAGATGGGGACCTTGGCACAACTCGCACCCTACCCTGATAGCGTGCATTTCTTTGGTTACCTTCTAAATTTGCCTTGCTTGATTTGCCAATTGAACTTTTAATGCAGCGATTTCATCGTTGCTTTCGACATTAGCAACTGTTGACGATCTAGAGAATTCCATCTCCTGATGCCAATTATGAGAATGGGCTGCTATATCGGCAATTATCGTGTGAGCGTCTTCGGGAGTTTTTTTCATGATTGATCCTCCTGCTGCAACATATATATCCTTCCGGGTAGCCACATTGACTCCTTTATAGAAAATTTGGACTTTTTGGAATGTATTCAACCCATGTTGAGGACATACCCTAAGCATTTTATTAAATCGGGTCCAAGCTTCATAAAGAGTCTCGTTAGACTTTTGCTTGAAGTGATTTATGTCACTTTGCAATTTTGCTGCTTTCGAAGCGGGGAAGAATTCTGACAAAAATTTGTCCATCATATCATTCCAGTTTTCAATATAACCTTCCGGTAATGAGTCTAGCCAATCTCTTGCATCATCCTTTAGGGACCATGGAAAGATTTTTAGACATGCAACTTCATCGGAGACATCTTTGATTTTGAAAAGCTTGCAAATGCTTACAAACTTACGAAGATGCTCGTTAGCATCCTCATTTGGGGCTCCACCGAATTGACATGTATTATTCACCATGTGGAGAAATTATCCCTTTATTTCAAAACCATCAGTCATCGTAGGTTGAACAATTGCGTGGCCTTGTCCTGTCCTTGTTGCCTTCATCAAAGCATCCATCGTTTGATTTGTAGCAGTCATCTCTTCCTCTTCTTTAATGACTGGCTCGATGATTGGTTGAACAATTGGTTCAGAGTTAGAATCTAACGAAAGTGATTCTAAACCTTGAGCAAGAGATTCTACTTCTTGAGCTCTTAAGCGTTCGTGAAGTTCTCTTTCAGGTTCAGGATATGAAGGAATTAAATTAGAGTTGGAAGAACGTAGATTCATGCACTAATGCCTATCCTGCAATCACAACACCACAAACAAACCAATTGCAAAAATACAAGCTTACAATAAAAAGTAACTTTTCTAGGAATTGAATTCCTACAAAAGGATCGAATAATTCAAAGTTTATTAAAATCTTTTAACAAAACCGCTCCCCGGCAGCGGCGCCAAAAAGTTGATGTGTCAAGACGTAACCTTTAAAATGTAGACAATATGCTTAATAATTAACACATAATACAGGCAACTAAAACCCGATCATGTAGTAACTAGCAAGTAAATTGACCAGTTCGATCCACAGGGAGAAGTTTGTTTAAATGATTTTACCACGATTAATTATTCTAAAAAGGGGGTTTATATTTGAAGTTGTGTTTTTGTTTAACGAAACAGTAAATAAATATAATGAATGACAATAATGAGAATGCGGTGTTTACTTCTATGCTTGATAGATGACAGGGATTGTTCTTTTATAATTAAAACCGTTATGCGATAGTTACAATAGAGTAGTTTATATCAATTTCACAATATCTATAAACTTAAGAACTATGTTTAATCAACAGGATTCTTTCTTGGTTAAATTCACATAAAACTTAGTTTACTAAGATCACTCTAAGTAAACTACATGATTGTAAAACCTAAATATCATCCAATTACCATCCTATATTCACATATAGGTGTCTAGATCACTAGGTGTTGAAGTACAAATTATAGCCTTTGATAAATTCACATAAATCAAGTCATAATTCATATAATTGAACTAGAATATAAAGATAGTTACAACAATGGATTTCTTGAAAGAACATGGTGATTTAGATTGATTAACTAACTAGATTCAACCCGGTTAAACTCACGTGAAACCTTAATTACAACAATCACTTGAGGTAATTTCATAACTATGTTGCTTTGGAACTTATTCAATTACCGAATTAAACACATAACAAAATCACTTAAGTGTATGTATCTAATCGTCTAGATTACCAGATGTATTGAAGTATAGATTGTTTTCCTAGTTAACTCACATTAATAGGTTGCAATCTATATAATTGAAGTAATGATCTAAACATGCATAACAATGGTTCTTACGGTTAAACTAGATAATTAAATCAATCAAACATATCTATAACTAGCATAACATCAAAGTATAGAACAATCCCAAGCCATAAATCTTACATTGAAGCAAACACACAAGGCTTTTAGCCTAACATAATCATAGTAGAACTAATGAAACAGTAAATACAAGTTGAATTCATGTTAAAAAGATATAGAACAATAGTACCAATTACGATAAACGATCCTAGCTTAATATTGATGTTGAAAGAGTGGAGATTAACTTGCAGCCTTCCTTGGACCTTGAAAATCGTCTTAAAACTGGGGGAGAACGTAGCAGTGAAAAATCTCCAGTAAGTAACCATTTGCCTCATTAAATAGCCTAAAAAGTTAGGTATTTTGGCCAGAAAGTGACCAGATGCGCCGCATCTCTTTGGGATGCGCCGTATCTCTTTACGTTCAGTAGATTCCAGCTCGATTCTGCACTCAGGACTGTCGACAGGGGGTCAGATGCGCCGCATCTGGGACAGATGCGCCGCATCTGGCTTGGATGCACCGCATCCATCTCAGATGCGCCGCATCTGTTGCTATTTTGGCCCAGAAGTCTTCATGCTCCGCATCTGAAACTGTCGGGAGTTATTTGGTGTAAAGATGCGCCGCATCTAAGAGAGATGCGCCGCATTTGGACCTGTTTCAGTGGTTTCAGGCTGTTTTACGCATTCGATCTTCATTTTAACTCTGTTTTCGCTGTTGGTCTTCATTTATTCATTCACAATGGACTTTTTACAAATGTACATGAATTACAATACATACGTATAACAATTACATACAAATGGAACAACAATGGATCGAAATAACGACAATAATCATGTAAAATTTTGGCGTTATTAGTGGCCGGGCATGAAGCGTGATGTTGTGAAGTATGTTGAGCAATGCGTCACGTGTTTGCAAGTAAAAGCCGAACACCAAAAGCCGTATGGTAAATTGCAACCGTTAGAAATCCCGAAATGGAAATGGGAGCACATTACCATGGATTTCATTACAAAGTTACCTAAAACGGCGAGAACCCAATTCGATTCGATTTGGGTTATAGTTGACCGATTGACAAAGAGCGCTTTGTTTCTTCCCATTAAAGAAGCGATATCGTCGGAGACCTTGGCTAAGTTGTTTATCAAGGAAGTGGTCTCGCGACATGGGGTTCCTATATCTATTATTTCGGATCGAGATACCCATTTTACATCTCGGTTTTGGGAAAAGTTTCATGAAGATATGGGTACGCAATTGAAGTTGAGCACGGCGTATCATCCTCAAACGGACGGTCAAACCGAACGTACGAATCAAACTTTGGAAGATATGTTACGGGCATGCATCATTGACTTTGGTGGTAGTTGGGATGAGCATTTGCCTTTGGTGGAATTCTCGTACAATAATAGTTATCATACTAGTATCGGGTGTAGTGACCCGAACTTTTCCATGTTTATATATATTAATTGAGATTGATATTTACATGATTAAATGTTTCCAACATGTTAAGCAATCAAACTTGTTAAGACTTGATTAATTGAAATATGTTTCATATAGACAATTGACCACCCAAGTTGACCGGTGATTCACGAACGTTAAAACTTGTAAAAACTATATGATGACATATATATGGATATATATATAGTTAACATGATACTATGATAAGTAAACATATCATTAAGTATATTAACAATGAACTACATATGTAAAAACAAGACTACTAACTTAATGATTTTTAAACGAGACATATATGTAACGATTATCGTTGTAAAGACATTTAATGTATATATATCATATTAAGAGATATTCATACATGATAATATCATGATAATATAATAATTTAAAATCTCATTTGATATTATAAACATTGGGTTAACAACATTTAACAAGATTGTTAACCTAAAGGTTTCAAAACAACACTTACATGTAACGACTAACGATGACTTAACGACTCAGTTAAAATGTATATACATGTAGTGTTTTAATATGTATTTATACACTTTTAAAAGACTTCAATACACTTATCAAAATACTTCTACTTAACAAAAATGCTTACAATTACATCCTCGTTCAGTTTCATCAACAATTCTACTCGTATGCACCCGTATTCGTACTCGTACAATACACAGCTTTTAGATGTATGTACTATTGGTATATACACTCCAATGATCAGCTCTTAGCAGCCCATGTGAGTCACCTAACACATGTGGGAACCATCATTTGGCAACTAGCATGAAATATCTCATAAAATTACAAAAATATGAGTAATCATTCATGACTTATTTACATGAAAACAAAATTACATATCCTTTATATCTAATCCATACACCAACGACCAAAAACACCTAAAAACACTTTCATTCTTCAATTTTCTTCATCTAATTGATCTCTCTCAAGTTCTATCTTCAAGTTCTAAGTGTTCTTCATAAATTCCAAAAGTTCTAGTTTCATAAAATCAAGAATACTTTCAAGTTTGCTAGCTCACTTCCAATCTTGTAAGGTGATCATCCAACCTCAAGAAATCTTTGTTTCTTACAGTAGGTTATCATTCTAATACAAGGTAATAATCATATTCAAACTTTGGTTCAATTTCTATAACTATAACAATCTTATTTCAAGTGATGATCTTACTTGAACTTGTTTTCGTGTCATGATTCTGCTTCAAGAACTTCGAGCCATCCAAGGATCCATTGAAGCTAGATCCATTTTTCTATTTTCCAGTAGGTTTATCCAAGGAACTTAAGGTAGTAATGATGTTCATAACATCATTCGATTCATACATATAAAGCTATCTTATTCGAAGGTTTAAACTTGTAATCACTAGAACATAGTTTAGTTAATTCTAAACTTGTTCGCAAACAAAAGTTAATCCTTCTAACTTGACTTTTAAAATCAACTAAACACATGTTCTATATCTATATGATATGCTAACTTAATGATTTAAAACCTGGAAACACGAAAAACACCGTAAAACCGGATTTACGCCGTCGTAGTAACACCGCGGGCTGTTTTGGGTTAGTTAATTAAAAACTATGATAAACTTTGATTTAAAAGTTGTTATTCAGAGAAAATGATTTTTATTATGAACATGAAACTATATCCAAAAATTATGGTTAAACTCAAAGTGGAAGTATGTTTTCTAAAATGGTCATCTAGACGTCGTTCTTTCGACTGAAATGACTACCTTTACAAAAACGACTTGTAACTTATTTTTCCGACTATAAACCTATACTTTTCTGTTTAGATTCATAAAATAGAGTTCAATATGAAACCATAGCAATTTGATTCACTCAAAACGGATTTAAAATGAAGAAGTTATGGGTAAAACAAGATTGGATAATTTTTCTCATTTTAGCTACGTGAAAATTGGTAACAAATCTATTTCAACCATAACTTAATCAACTTGTATTGTATATTATGTAATCTTGAGATACCATAGACACGTATACAATGTTTCGACCTATCATGTCGACACATCTATATATATTTCGGAACAACCATAGACACTCTATATGTGAATGTTGGAGTTAGCTATACAGGGTTGAGGTTGATTCCAAAATATATATAGTTTGAGTTGTGATCAATACTGAGATACGTATACACTGGGTCGTGGATTGATTCAAGATAATATTTATCGATTTATTTCTGTACATCTAACTGTGGACAACTAGTTGTAGGTTACTAACGAGGACAGCTGACTTAATAAACTTAAAACATCAAAATATATTAAAAGTGTTGTAAATATATTTTGAACATACTTTGATATATATGTATATATTGTTATAGGTTCGTGAATCAACCAGTGGCCAAGTCTTACTTCCCGACGAAGTAAAAATCTGTGAAAGTGAGTTATAGTCCCACTTTTAAAATCTAATATTTTTGGGATGAGAATACATGCAGGTTTTATAAATGATTTACAAAATAGACACAAGTACGTGAAACTACATTCTATGGTTGAATTATCGAAATCGAATATGCCCCTTTTTATTAAGTCTGGTAATCTAAGAATTAGGGAACAGACACCCTAATTGATGCGAATCCTAAAGATAGATCTATCGGGCCCAACAAGCCCCATCCAAAGTACCAGATGCTTTAGTACTTCGAAATTTATATCATATCCGAAGGGTGTCCCGGAATGATGGGGATATTCTTATATATGCATCTTGTTAATGTCGGTTACCAGGTGTTCACCATATGAATGATTTTTATCTCTATGTATGGGATGTGTATTGAAATATGAAATCTTGTGGTCTATTATTATGATTTGATATATATAGGTTAAACCTATAACTCACCAACATTTTTGTTGACGTTTTAAGCATGTTTATTCTCAGGTGATTATTAAGAGCTTCCGCTGTCGCATAGTTAAATAAGGACGAGATTTGGAGTCCATGCTTATATGATATTGTGTAAAAACTGCATTCAAGAAACTTATTTTGTTGTAACATATTTGTATTGTAAACTATTATGTAATGGTCGTGTGTAAACAGGATATTTTAGATTATCATTATTTGATAATCTACGTAAAGCTTTTTAAAACCTTTATCTATGAAATAAAGGTTATGGTTTGTTTTAAAAATGAATGCAGTCTTTGAAAAACGTCTCATATAGAGGTCAAAACCTCGCAACGAAATCAATTAATATGGAACGTTTTTAATCAATAAGAACGGGACATTTCATCGGGATGCCACCTTACGAAATGCTTTATGGGCGTAGGTGTCGAACTCCCGTTTGTTGGGGAGAAGTGGGTCAAAGAGAGATCGGGAGTACCGATTTGGTTTTAGAGACCAATAGCAAGATCGATTTGATTCGGGAACATTTGAAGAAGGCTCAAGATAGGCAAAAGTCGTATGCCGATAGACGTAGGCGATTGATTGAGTTCCAAGAAGGCGATATGGTGATGCTTAAGGTTTCGCCATGGAAGGGTATTATTCGATTTCGAAAACGGGGAAAGTTAGCTCCTCGGTTTATTGGGCCGTTCAAGGTTTCAGCTCGTGTTGGTAAAGTTGCATATCGATTGGAATTACCCGAAGAGCTTGCGGGGATCCATAATACATTTCATGTTTCCCACCTCCGTAAGTGTCTTGCGGATGATTCCTCATGGATGCCTTTAGACGAGATCGAGCTAAACAACAAGTTAGAATATGTCGAGGAACCGATTGCTATCCTTGACGAGAAGGTGAAAATGTTGAGGAATAAAGAGGTGAGAACTTTCAAGGTTCAATGGCGGCGAAGTAAAGGTTCCGAGTTTACTTGGGAGCCCGAAGAGTTTGTCGTGGTTTATCTTCCTACTTGTCATGCGGCGTGGATTGCGAGGTCGCAATCCGGTTCAAGTAGGGGAGAGTTGTAAGATCCTGTTTTCCTTTTCGAGTTTGGACGCCGTCCAAAAATTTGGGACGCCGTCCCATTTTGAAGACCTGGACGCCGTCCAACATTCTGGGATGCCGTCCAGGATGGCTGGCAGGCATGTCTTTTTGCTTTTAAATATTTTAGATGGGTAAATTGGTAATTTCACTTGGTGGACGAATTAAAGGCCTTAGGATCAGTTTGGTGAGCTCATTACTTCATTTTGGTGAGCTCATTACTTCATTTCTCAACCACCAAACATCATCCATTCATTCTAGAGAGAGAGGGGGTGGTTAAGTGTGAGAAAGCTTAAATCGGGGAAGAAGAAGCTCATTTCGGGTTAGAACTCGGGAGTTAAAGTTGTTCATCTCCTCCTTAACTATGTTTTGATTGTTGTGGTAAGCCCTAAACTTGATTACCTTAGTTTAATGTGTTTAAGGGTTAGGGTTTGGGTTAGTATTGCACATAAAACCCATTTGTGAGTAATTGGGGGTTTTGGGTAAGTTTGGGTCATGAAGACCCAAATGGTGACTAACCTAGGGTTTTGAAAGGGTTAATGGTGTAAATGGGTCTTAAAGACCTAAGTAAATACTAATACACTTATAGTTAATGTTAGTGGGTATGATTTGGGTTGTGGGTGACCCAAATGGGTCTGTTGACCTAGAAATGGGTCAAATGGGTCTTTGATGACCTAGGTTGTCTTGCATGTATAAAAACGAGTTAACTTTATGGTTAAAAGTGTGTTAATACCTTAATCGGCTAAAGTTAGGGTTTTTGGTGAAGTTAACCCATTATTAGGGTTAAAGGTGCAAAATGGGTCGGGATTGCACTTAGGGTCAAAAGACTCTAGGTTGTTGAGTAAGTTGCTTGACCGACTTGAGTTGTGAATTGATTATGTGCTAAAATGTAATAGGTACGTTACATTGACGTTGCAAGTTCGGTTATCTTACACGAAAACTTTGAGGTGAGTGGAATAATTATATGCGTATGTATATAATGTATCTATTTGTTGTAGCGTGAAAGGTGTAGTGTCGAGGTGTTAAGACACCACGTTTCACGTGAAGAGTGTAGCATCGAGGTGTTAAGATGCCACTCGGGTGTAGCATCGAGGTGTTAAGATGCCACCTAGGAGTGTAGTGTCGAGGTGTTAAGACACCACTCCGTAAAATAATGAGTGTTGCATCGAGGTGTTAAGATGCCACTCGGGGTGATGTGCCGAGGTGTTAAGGTGCCACCCTAGGGGTTAGTGGTGCGAGGTGTTAAGTGCCCTAACGGATGTTATGAACACCGATGGCGTTTTCGCGAGCGTCGTTCCCTTGTACTATTGGTTAACCATGGTTATTTGTGTTGTAAGCATATTATATTATTCGAGTTATATTTATATGCGGTTGTTATGCTAGCTTGTGGTATTGGCAAATTATAGCTTGTTATTGCGACGATAAGCTAATGTTGTTTGCTAGCATGTTTGCGGTTGTGTAAGTGTATGCAAGTAGGTATAATTATATATGTATTCGTATAATTATTGCATTCACTAAGCTTTGCTTACCCTCTCGTTGTTTACTTTTTTTATAGGCTCGGGCGTTGACAAGGGTAAGAGCGTTCAATTGGATTAGTGATCTCCCGCTTGTTTTGTTAGGGGATGCTTTTGGGTGTTAGCTTTTGGAGTTCGACCGAGATTGGGTAGTTTAACCCCAAACACCATGCTCTAGTGTCGTTTGGAACTTAAACTTATATTTGGTCGAAACTTTTATTTTTGAACGAAACTCGTAAAATGGGCGATGTGGGCCCGTTGATGTAAAACTTGATTTGATGATGAAAATCTCTTAGTTTCACTTATATTGACTTGTGGTAAAAAGGTTTTCGTTTGAAAGTGTCGGGAAGCGGGTTTTCCGCTCGTGTGAGTTGGACCCGTGATCAGTGGCTGTAAGGCCATTGGGACGCCGTCCCAATTTCTTGGACGCCGTACCAGTTGCTTGAGCTGGACGCCGTCCTAAAACTCTGGACGCCGTCCCACCTTTCTGAGCTGGACGCCGTCCAGGATTCTGGACGCCGTCCAGATGCACTGACCTACAAATTTTTTTTTTGGTACGCGTTTTGAGTTTATGAAGTCGGGTTGTTACAGAACGTATTCTCACGATTTGACTTGTCAAATTACCAGAATTTCTGAGGATAGAACTATCAAGAATATATTTTCTTGATATGTTTAGAAGTTAAGCAGAATGAAAGAGTTATGTAACATGGCACATGATGACGTTATGTTTTGTGAATCATCACGTCCCATTAGAAACTTAGCATGACTTACTGTAATATAATCACGTTGGCCAAGCATCATTATATTATACTAACCCATGCTTCAATTTCCAACACTTCTCCACAATTCATTCATAATTTATACTTAGATTTTACAGAAGTTTCCAATATAATGAAATACAGAAAACACGAAGAGGTAGAGGATTTCGGACAAGAATATTTATGAAAATATCCTCAGAAATATCGAAGATATTTATGATGATATTTTGGAATTTCTAAGTTCGAAGGTTGATGAAGAAAATTTTTCGCAAGATTTTTAACATGACTTCGGAGCAAGATATTCTCTAAAGATTTCGTCGGATCCTGTATTACCGGGATTCTTTGAATATAGGGTTTGGTCCTTGTATTTGTCCTTGGTCTCATTCATGGTTAGCTCAATCCGTTTTTCAGTACCAAATTTTCTATCGAGCGTTCCCAACACTCCATTCTTTATCATCAAACTCTTGGCTATTCAGGCCATCTACAATTTTACTGTTTCGTATGCATTTAATGCAGCCATATCTGAATTGTTGGTTATCAATCCGAGGTGGTTTCAAGAGAATTGTGTTTTTAGGTGATTAAATGCTGATGGTAAAATGGTGGAATTTAAAAGATTCCCTAGTAAAAATAAGAGAGCACGCAGATATATCAAAATTATAATAAGGTTGTTTCGAATGAAAGGTCGAAGTTGTCTTGCTGGAGCTGTGATAAAATTGGCTATTTTGAAAAAGAATTGCAAAGTTATTTTGGGTAATAATAACACTAAAGGAACTAGCACAGCTACGTGTTAAACGTTTACTCGGTTTCCGAGAGTTTTTTAGGTGCATAACTATATGTATCAACCTTTCCTTCCGTATATGAAATGCGGTTGGTTCATTCTCTCAATCGAAGTGTTTTCAAGAATTATGAAAGGTTTGAATCGCAGATTGTAATCGTCAAGATACAAATGAGGTTTAAGACGAAATCAAGTGGCAAACTTGAAGAATTGTTTAGTTTCATATGTTATAATCAATATTTTAATTCATTTTAATTGTCCAATGTCGGCAGTCCACAGTTGATAGTCCACAGTTGACAGTCCAATATTTCATATATAGCTTAATATATAATATTCGAATTAATTAATATGTATCGTGGCCCGTGTACATGTCTTAAACTCGATCACAACTCAAAGTATATATATTATTTGAGAATCAACCTCAACCCTATATAGAGAACTCGATCATTACTGTATATAGAGTGTCTATGGTGATTCCAAATAATATATATAGATGCGTCGATATGATATGTCAAAACCTTGTATACGTGTCCCGATATTTAAAGTGCGTAAAATAAATAACAGAAATTAAATGACGATAAATTAAATGCGTAAAGTAAATATCAGAAATTAAATGACAATAAATAAAATTGTGATAATTAAACTGCGATAAATAAAATGTAATCAGTTAGCTAGGAACAGTTAGCTAGGAACAGTTAGCGTGGATTCTTAACAAAATTCTTCATAGTTAATTTGTTTGTTTCTAACAAATTTTATTTTGTCAAATGTTTTTTTTCATTATGCCACTTGTTGGATTCTGATAAATCAAAATCCAAATATGAAATTGGATGAATATGGTTATTCTATGGTGAACGGTTTTGTATATCGGTGAATGTAAGTAGGATAGTAAACGACTGTTGAATCAGCTTTGAAGAATGTACATTGTAACTTATTAATGTGAAATCTGAATATTCCTCGGGTATTACCTACCCGTTAAAATATTTTCACAATTAACACTTTGTACGAAAGAATTTTTAATTATAATCTTTATGAAAACATATATACATATATATTTTCATCAGATGTAATCATATATTCAATGAGTTAATATGTAACACCCCAGCTTAACATGACCACAATATTGTCCGCTTTGCCCGTAGGCGCACGGCTTTTTTCTTGGCGACCACACACGAGAAGCACTTTCCCAGGAGGTCACCCATCCTGGTAGTGCTCTCGCCCGAGCACGCTTAACTGCAGTATACTCACACATCTGCTCTGCCTGTGGTCCCAAAACGCGTTGTGTCATTTAAGCGTGAGTATTACCTTATAATCCCATGATCACTCATGTCCGTGGGCGATGTGGGATTTGCCTAGGGTGTTACATTCACCCCCCCTTAGGGACTCATCGTCCTCGATGAGGTTTGCCCCACCACCCCCAACGGCACATGAGTGGCTCTGATACCATTCTGTAACACCCCAGCTTAACATGACCACAATATTGTCCGCTTTGCCCGTAGGCGCACGGCTTTTTTCTTGGCGACCACACACGAGAAGCACTTTTCCAGGAGGTCAGCCATCCTGGTAGTGCTCTCGCCCGAGCACGCTTAACTGCAGCATACTCACACATCTGCTCTGCCTGTGGTCCCAAAACGCGTTGTGTCATTTAAGCGTGAGTATTACCTTATAATCCCATGATCACTCATGTCTGTGGGCGATGTGGGATTTGCCTAGGGTGTTACATAATATAATATTAATCTCATTTGATTTACCGTTATAACTAGAATACATAATCTCTAAAACCTTAGAGATTACATAATCGCCATGAAGAACGAAGATAATTGATGTAGAACGATACGTAGAACGATGATTGTACTCGAGGTACTGAATGGGATGTTGAGGCATGGATTGTTGATGGTACTGGTGCTGTTACTGATGATACTGTTGGTGCTACTGAAGCTGCTAAATTTTGCACCATATTCTCCAAATTGATTACTCGAGCGCGAAGTTCGTTGAATTCTTCTATTACACCGGGATGATTGTCGGTCGGAACGAGCGGATGAATAAGGTGTAGAATTTTAGATAGAATATAATCGTGGTGAGATATTCGGGAAATGAGAGTGAAAATGGTGTTTCGGACTGGTTCACTGGTAAGTGGTTCAGGTTTTTCGCCAAGAGGTAAATTTGGTTGGTGGAAAAAATTGCCTTCTTCGCTTCTCCATTGATTAAGTCGACTACGAACCCATCTCCAATTTATCCAGAATAAATGATGGCTAATTGGTTGATTCATTTTGGTTACACTGCTTTCAGAGATCGAGTGGAAATCCATATCGGAATAGCTGTCGGAATAACTATCGGAATTGCTATCGAAATCTGAGGGACTCGAACTGGTTGAGGGATTCATCTTGTACGATCAGATAAAGGATTTTCGATAAGAAATAGATTATAGGATGTAGATTAGTACCCTGCAATACATAATTTACATATGCATATATAATACTAAAATCCCATAAGTTACGGAGGAATATACGGAAGCTGTCAGGCAAAGGTCTATAGTAACAGATACGCTAAGATATGAATTTTTGTCTATACACTATCGATGCACTAAATGCAGTAAGACGTGTCTAGACTTAAGATGATAAGCAAGCAATTCCCTAAGAATGATAAGTAGATAATTTTCGACACGAAATGATAAGCAAAACTTTTGACATGCAGACACGGTCGAAGTCCAGACCCACTAATTGTAGTGACCCGAACTTTTCCATGTTTATATATATTAATTGAGATTGATATTTACATGATTAAATGTTTCCAACATGTTAAGCAATCAAACTTGTTAAGACTTGATTAATTGAAATATGTTTCATATAGACAATTGACCACCCAAGTTGATCGGTGATTCACGAACGTTAAAACTTGTAAAAACTATATGATGACATATATATGGATATATATATATAGTTAACATGATACTATGATAAGAAAACATATCATAAAGTATATTAACAATGAACTACATATGTAAAAACAAGTCTACTAACTTAATGATTTTTAAACGAGACATATATGTAACGATTATCGTTGTAAAGACATTTAATGTATATATATCATATTAAGAGATATTCATACATGATAATATCATGATAATATAATAATTTAAAATCTCATTTGATATTATAAACATTGGGTTAACAACATTTAACAAGATCGTTAACCTAAAGGTTTCAAAACAACACTTACATGTAACGACTAACGATGACTTAACGACTCAGTTAAAATGTATATACATGTAGTGTTTTAATATGTATTTATACACTTTTGAAAGACTTCAATACACTTATCAAAATACTTCTACTTAACAAAAATGCTTACAATTACATCCTCGTTCAGTTTCATCAACAATTCTACTCGTATGCACCCGTATTCGTACTCGTACAATACACAGCTTTTAGATGTATGTACTATTGGTATATACACTCCAATGATCAGCTCTTAGCAGCCCATGTGAGTCACCTAACACATGTGGGAACCATCATTTGGCAACTAGCATGAAATATCTCATAAGATTACAAAAATATGAGTAATCATTCATGACTTATTTACATGAAAACAAAATTACATATCCTTTATATCTAATCCATACACCAACGACCAAAAACACCTACAAACACTTTCATTCTTCAATTTTCTTCATCTAATTGAACTCTCTCAAGTTCTATCTTCAAGTTCTAAGTGTTCTTCATAAATTCCAAAAGTTCTAGTTTCATAAAATCAAGAATACTTTCAAGTTTGCTAGCTCACTTCCAATCTTGTAAGGTGATCATCCAACCTCAAGAAATCTTTGTTTCTTACAGTAGGTTATCATTCTAATACAAGGTAATAATCATATTCAAACTTTGGTTCAATTTCTATAACTATAACAATCTTATTTCAAGTGATGATCTTACTTGAACTTGTTTTCGTGTCATGATTTTGCTTCAAGAACTTTGAGCCATCCAAGGATCCATTGAAGCTAGATCCATTTTTCTCTTTTCCAGTAGGTTCATCCAAGGAACTTAAGGTAGTAATGATGTTCATAACATCATTCGATTCATACATATAAAGCTATCTTATTCGAAGGTTTAAACTTGTAATCACTAGAACATAGTTTAGTTAATTCTAAACTTGTTCGCAAACAAAAGTTAATCCTTCTAACTTGACTTTTAAAATCAACTAAACACATGTTCTATATCTATATGATATGCTAACTTAATGATTTAAAACCTGGAAACACGAAAAACACCGTAAAACCGAATTTACGCCGTCGTAGTAACACCGCGGGCTGTTTTGGGTTAGTTAATTAAAAACTATGATAAACTTTGATTTAAAAGTTTTTATTCTGAGAAAATGATTTTTATTATGAACATGAAACTATATCCAAAAATTATGGTTAAACTCAAAGTGGAAGTATGTTTTCTAAAATGGTCATCTAGACGTCGTTCTTTCGACTGAAATGACTACCTTTACAAAAACGACTTGTAACTTATTTTTCCGACTAGAAACCTATACTTTTTTGGTTTAGATTCATAAAATAGAGTTCAATATGAAACCATAGCAATTTGATTCACTTAAAACGGATTTAAAATGAAGAAGTTATGGGTAAAACAAGATTGGATAATTTTTCTCATTTTAGCTACGTGAAAATTGGTAACAAATCAATTCCAACCATAACTTAATCAACTTGTATTATATATTATGTAATCTTGAGATACCATAGACACGTATACAATGTTTCGACCTATCATGTCGACACATCTATATATATTTCGGAACAACCATAGACACTCTATATGTGAATGTTGGAGTTAGCTATACAGGGTTGAGGTTGATTCCAAAATATATATAGTTTGAGTTGTGATCAATACTGAGATACGTATACACTGGGTCGTGGATTGATTCAAGATAATATTTATCGATTTATTTCTCTACATCTAACTGTGGACAACTAGTTGTAGGTTACTAACGAGGACAGCTGACTTAATAAACTTAAAACATCAAAATATATTAAAAGTGTTGTAAATATATTTTGAACATACTTTGATATATATGTATATATTGTTATAGGTTCGTGAATCAACCAGTGGCCAAGTCTTACTTCCCGACGAAGTAAAAATCTGTGAAAGTGAGTTATAGTCCCACTTTTAAAATCTAATATTTTTGGGATGAGAATACATGCAGGTTTTATAAATGATTTACAAAATAGACACAAGTACGTGAAACTACATTCTATGGTTGAATTATCGAAATCGAATATGCCCCTTTTTATTAAGTCTGGTAATCTAAGAATTAGGGAACAGACACCCTAATTGACGCGAATCCTAAAGATAGATCTATTGGGCCTAACAAACCCCATCCAAAGTACCGGATGCTTTAGTACTTCGAAATTTATATCATATCCGAAGGGTGTCCCGGAATGATGGGGATATTCTTATATATGCATCTTGTTATTGTCGGTTACCAGGTGTTCACCATATGAATGATTTTTATCTCTATGTATGGGATGTGTATTGAAATATGAAATCTTGTGGTCTATTGTTACGATTTGATATATATAGGTTAAACCTATAACTCACCAACATTTTTGTTGACGTTTTAAGCATGTTTATTCTCAGGTGATTATTAAGAGCTTCCGCTGTCGCATACTTAAATAAGGACAAGATTTGGAGTCCATGCTTGTATGATATTGTGTAAAAACTGCATTCAAGAAACTTATTTTGTTGTAACATATTTGTATTGTAAACCATTATGTAATGGTCGTGTGTAAACAGGATATTTTAGATTATCATTATTTGATAATCTACGTAAAGCTTTTTAAACCTTTATTGATGAAATAAAGGTTATGGTTTGTTTAAAAATGAATGCAGTCTTTGAAAAACGTCTCATATAGAGGTCAAAACCTCGCAACGAAATCAATTAATATGGAACGTTTTTAATCAATAAGAACGGGACATTTCAGTTGGTATCCGAGCGTTGGTCTTAGAGAACCAGAAAATTTGCATTAGTGTGTCTTATCGAGTTTGTTAGGATGCATTAGTGAGTCTGGACTTCGACCGTGTTTTCTTTAAAAATGATTGCTTAACATTTTTGTTGGAAACTATATATTTTTAACATATGAATATTATGTGATATATTAATCTCTTAACGTGTTTGATATTATGTGATAGATGTCTACCTCTAGAACAAGTCCCATTGACTCACCTAATAATAATGAAGAGTCAAATGTAAATTGGAATGATTTGTGGACTGATTCACAAGTTCCCGAAGAGGAACCGGAAGAAGAGTCGGAACCGGAAGAAGAATCGGAACCGGAGGAAGAATCGGAACCGGATGAAGAAATAGAACCGGTGGGGGAAATAATAAAACGGTTAAGTAAAAGAAAATCCTCAACCAACCGACCAAAGTTAATTATGGTCAATGGTGTTTCCGCCAAGGAAGCAAAATATTGGGAGGATTACCAATTCTCCGATGAATCGGATTTCGACGAGAATTCCGATGATGTTATAGAAATTACCCCAACTGAATTTAAAAAGACAAAAGAAAATAATAAGGGAAAGGGCATAAAAATAGAGAAATCTAATTCCAACCCCGATGAACTTTATATGTATCGTCAACCCCCGAAGTCCTTAAGTTGTAACAATGACCCGGGAACCTCTAAACCACCAGGTTTTTCTAAACCAATGTGGACAACGACGGCTCGTATTAGGGGAACATCATATATCCCTAGAAACTTGGAAAAACGAACCAAAACCGAAGAAGAAGAAACGAGCGAGTCGGAATAAGATAGTTGTATTCGTGTGGTGTAATATATGTAATATAGTGTTCTTATGCTTTATGATATATGTAAAAATTGCTTGTATTAATACGTATTTTTTTTATGAAACTAACTCTTGTCTATTTTACAGTTTAAAAACACAAAATGGATAGACAACCCAATATTTTAAGAGACCTACCCGGAGACATGATTGATGAAATCTTGTCTAGAGTCGGCCAGAATTCTTCGGCACAACTATTTAAGGCGAGATCAGTTTGTAAGACATTCGAAGAACGTTCCAAGAATGTCTTGGTTTATAAGAGACTTTTGTTTGAAAGATGGGGGATATCACATTGGGAAACCCATAAGTTACGATGTGTTTACTTTGACGCATATATTGCGGGGAACCCAAATGCTATTTTACGCAACGGGTTAAGAAATTATTTTGACTCAATATATCCGAATATTGGACTTCGTGATTTAGAAAAAGCGGCTAACGTGCAACATAAAGAAGCATGTTATGCTTACGGATTAGTAATGTTCGCTTCTCACCAAAGTGAGAACAAGAACATCGGGCTACAACTATTAAACAAAACGTTTCCACAAGTGACGGAGTCGGTAATTGGGGTAAGAAATGAGGTTTTTAGATTATTACGGGACTGTTGGACATTACGTAACCCTCGTCCCTTTGATGACGTTACAACACGCTGTCTTATCAACGGCCATAACGGTTATGTTGCACAAGACCAAGGATGGGAAGTAGTCCTAGTAAAACCAGAATGCATGACTTGTTTCTGGACGTATGAATTACGTGTCTTTATTGCCTTTGCCGAACGACTTGTGTACTAGCTAGAATTGTCTTCACAACTATCTTGTATCAAAGTTATTGTGTGCTATATTTCATGCTTTATGTAAAATAAGCGGTATTGTAAGTTTGTAAAATATTGTATAAAAGTTTGAACGCGAAATATTATTACAATCAGTTTTTCATATAGAATTGTAGTAGTTGAATTGTATATTAGCTACTAAGTATGAACTTAACGGGTAGGTACTACCCGAATTTAAACTTATAAAACGCTAATATGAAGAAAAAGCTTTTATAAATGAGTTCATATTATGCTACGAAATACTATTAACTACTCTTAATATTCTGTATGATTAACTTGTTCCATTTAACTATTTTGAAGGAAATGGCACCGACTACTCGACACACCGTGAATATGAATGAAGAAGAATTCCGTACTTTTCTAGCTTCAAACATAGCCGCAGTACAGGCTGCGCTACATACCAACAATAACCTTGGATCTAGCAGTACAGGAAATCGTGTAGGATGCACCTACAAAGAATTCACTGCCTGCAAACCTTTGGAATTTGATGGAACCGAAGGACCGATCGGATTGAAACGGTGGACCGAGAAGGTTGAATCGGTGTTTGCCATAAGTAAGTGTACTGAAGAGGACAAAGTGAAGTACGCTACGCATACCTTCACAGGTTCTGCGTTAACATGGTGGAATACCTATCTAGAGCAAGTGGGACAAGATGATGCGTACGCACTACCGTGGTCAGCATTCAAGCACTTGATGAACGAGAAGTACCGTCCCAGAACCGAGGTCAATAAGCTCAAGACAGAACTTAGAGGGTTACGAACCCAAGGATTTGATATTACCACGTACGAAAGACGATTCACAGAATTGTGCCTATTGTGTCCGGGAGCATTCGAAGATGAGGAAGAGAAGATCGACGCGTTTGTGAAAGGATTACCGGAAAGAATCCAAGAAGATATAAGTTCACACGAGCCCGCCTCCATACAACAGGCATGTAGAATGGCTCACAAACTAGTGAACCAGATTGAAGAAAGAATTAAAGAACAGACTGCTGAAGAGGCCAATGTGAAGCAAGTCAAAAGAAAGTGGGAGGAAAACGGTGATAAGAATCACCAATACAACAACAACAGCAATTACAACAATAATCGCAACAATTATCCCAACAATCGCAACATCAATCGCAACTACAACAAATGGCCCAACAACAACAACAATAACAACAACAGCAACTACAACAATCATCCCAACAACAATAATAACCGCAACAACAACAACAATCAGAAGCAGCTATGCCAAAGGTGTGAAAAGAATCACTCGGGGTTCTGCACCAAATTTTGCAACAAGTGTAAAAGAAATGGTCATAGCGCGGCGAAGTGTGAGGTCTACGGACCAGGGGTTAATAGAACGAAAGGAACAAATGGTGTCGGAACGAGTAATGGCGGAGCAAGTAGTGTCGGAGCAAGTTATGCCAATGTAGTTTGTTATAAATGTGGAAAACCAGGCCACATTATTAGAAATTGCCCGAACCAGGAGAACACGAATGGACAAGGCCGTGGAAGAGTTTTCAATATTAATGCGGTAGAGGCACAGGAAGACCCGGAGCTTGTTACGGGTACGTTTCTTATTGACAATAAATCTGCTTACGTTTTATTTGATTCGGGTGCGGATAGAAGCTATATGAGTAGAGATTTTTGTGCTAAATTAAGTTGTCCATTGACGCCTTTGGATAGTAAATTTTTACTCGAATTAGCAAATGGTAAATTAATTTCAGCAGATAATATATGTCGGAATCGAGAAATTAAACTGGTTAGCGAAACATTTAAGATTGATTTGATACCAGTAGAGTTAGGGAGTTTTGATGTGATAATCGGTATGGACTGGTTGAAAGAAGTGAAAGCGGAGATCGTTTGTTACAAAAATGCAATTCGCATTATACGAGAAAAAGGAAAACCCTTAATGGTGTATGGAGAAAAGGGCAACACGAAGCTACATCTTATTAGTAATTTGAAGGCACAAAAACTAATAAGAAAAGGTTGCTATGCTGTTCTAGCACACGTCGAGAAAGTACAAACTGAAGAAAAGAGCATCAATGATGTTCCCATTGCAAAAGAATTTCCCGATGTATTTCCGAAAGAATTACCGGGATTACCCCCACATCGATCCGTTGAATTTCAAATAGATCTTGTACCAGGAGCTGCACCAATAGCTCGTGCTCCTTACAGACTCGCACCCAGCGAGATGAAAGAACTGCAAAGCCAATTACAAGAACTTTTAGAGCGTGGTTTCATTCGACCAAGCACATCACCGTGGGGAGCTCCTGTTTTGTTTGTCAAGAAGAAAGATGGTACATTCAGGTTGTGTATCGACTACCGAGAGTTGAACAAACTTACCATCAAGAACCGCTACCCACTACCGAGAATTGACGACTTATTTGATCAACTACAAGGCTCGTCTGTTTATTCAAAGATTGACTTACGTTCCGGGTATCATCAAATGCGGGTGAAAGAAGATGATATTCCAAAGACTGCTTTCAGAACACGTTACGGTCATTACGAGTTTATGGTCATGCCGTTTGGTTTAACTAATGCACCAGCTGTGTTCATGGACCTTATGAACCGAGTGTGTGGACCATACCTTGACAAGTTTGTCATTGTTTTCATTGATGACATACTTATTTACTCAAAGAATGACCAAGAACACGGTGAACATTTGAGAAAGGTGTTAGAAGTATTGAGGAAGGAAGAATTGTACGCTAAGTTTTCAAAGTGTGCATTTTGGTTGGAAGAAGTTCAATTCCTCGGTCACATAGTGAACAAAGAAGGTATTAAGGTGGATCCGGCAAAGATAGAAACTGTTGAAAAGTGGGAAACCCCGAAAACTCCGAAACACATACGCCAGTTTTTAGGACTAGCTGGTTACTACAGAAGGTTCATCCAAGACTTTTCCAGAATAGCAAAACCCTTGACTGCATTAACGCATAAAGGGAAGAAATTTGAATGGAATGATGAACAAGAGAAAGCGTTTCAGTTATTGAAGAAAAAGCTAACTACGGCACCTATATTGTCATTGCCTGAAGGGAATGATGATTTTGTGATTTATTGTGACGCATCAAAGCAAGGTCTCGGTTGTGTATTAATGCAACGAACGAAGGTGATTGCTTATGCGTCTAGACAATTGAAGATTCACGAACAAAATTATACGACGCATGATTTGGAATTAGGCGCGGTTGTTTTTGCATTAAAGACTTGGAGGCACTACTTATATGGGGTCAAAAGTATTATATATACCGACCACAAAAGTCTTCAACACATATTTAATCAGAAACAACTGAATATGAGGCAGCGTAGGTGGATTGAATTATTGAATGATTACGATTTTGAGATTCGTTACCACCCGGGGAAGGCAAATGTGGTAGCCGATGCCTTGAGCAGGAAGGATAGAGAACCCATTCGAGTAAAATCTATGAATATAATGATTCATAATAACATTACTACTCAAATAAAGGAGGCGCAACAAGGAGTTTTAAAAGAGGGAAATTTAAAGGATGAAATACCCAAAGGATCGGAGCAACATCTTAATATTCGGGAAGACGGAACCCGGTATAGGGCTGAAAGGATTTGGGTACCAAAATTTGGAGATATGAGAGAAATGGTACTTAGAGAAGCTCATAAAACCAGATACTCAATACATCCTGGAACGGGGAAGATGTACAAGGATCTCAAGAAACATTTTTGGTGGCCGGGTATGAAAACCGATGTTGCTAAATACGTAGGAGAATGTTTGACGTGTTCTAAGGTCAAAGCTGAGCATCAGAAACCATCAGGTCTACTTCAACAACCCGAAATCCCGGAATGGAAATGGGAAAACATTACCATGGATTTCATCACTAAATTGCCAAGGACTGCAAGTGGTTTTGATACTATTTGGGTAATAGTTGATCGTCTCACCAAATCAGCACACTTCCTACCAATAAGAGAAGATGACAAGATGGAGAAGTTAGCACGACTGTATTTGAAGGAAGTCGTCTCTAGACATGGAATACCAATCTCTATTATCTCTGATAGGGATGGCAGATTTATTTCAAGATTCTGGCAGACATTACAGCAAGCATTAGGAACTCGTCTAGACATGAGTACTGCCTATCATCCACAAACTGATGGGCAGAGCTAAAGGACGATACAAACGCTTGAAGACATGCTACGAGCATGTGTTATTGATTTCGGAAACAGTTGGGATCGACATCTACCGTTAGCAGAATTTTCCTACAACAACAGCTACCATTCAAGCATTGAGATGGCGCCGTTTGAAGCACTTTATGGTAGAAAGTGCAGGTCTCCGATTTGTTGGAGTGAGGTGGGGGATAGACAGATTACGGGTCCGGAGATTATACAAGAAACTACCGAGAAGATCATCCAAATTCAACAACGGTTGAAAACCGCCCAAAGTCGACAAAAGAGCTACGCTGACATTAAAAGAAAAGATATAGAATTTGAAATTGGAGAGATGGTCATGCTTAAAGTTTCACCTTGGAAAGGCGTTGTTCGATTTGGTAAACGAGGGAAATTAAATCCAAGGTATATTGGACCATTCAAGATTATTGATCGTGTCGGACCAGTAGCTTACCGACTTGAGTTACCTCAACAACTCGCGGCTGTACATAACACTTTCCACGTCTCGAATTTAAAGAAATGTTTTGCTAAAGAAGATCTCACTATTCCGTTAGATGAAATCCAAATCAACGAAAAACTTCAATTCATCGAAGAACCCGTCGAAATAATGGATCGTGAGGTTAAAAGACTTAAGCAAAACAAGATACCAATTGTTAAGGTTCGATGGAATGCTCGTAGAGGACCCGAGTTCACCTGGGAGCGTGAAGATCAGATGAAGAAGAAATACCCGCATCTATTTCCAGAAGATTCGTCAACACCTTCAACAGCTTAAAATTTCGGGACGAAATTTATTTAACGGGTAGGTACTGTAGTGACCCGAACTTTTCCATGTTTATATATATTAATTGAGATTGATATTTACATGATTAAATGTTTCCAACATGTTAAGCAATCAAACTTGTTAAGACTTGATTAATTGAAATATGTTTCATATAGACAATTGACCACCCAAGTTGATCGGTGATTCACGAACGTTAAAACTTGTAAAAACTATATGATGACATATATATGGATATATATATATAGTTAACATGATACTATGATAAGAAAACATATCATAAAGTATATTAACAATGAACTACATATGTAAAAACAAGTCTACTAACTTAATGATTTTTAAACGAGACATATATGTAACGATTATCGTTGTAAAGACATTTAATGTATATATATCATATTAAGAGATATTCATACATGATAATATCATGATAATATAATAATTTAAAATCTCATTTGATATTATAAACATTGGGTTAACAACATTTAACAAGATCGTTAACCTAAAGGTTTCAAAACAACACTTACATGTAACGACTAACGATGACTTAACGACTCAGTTAAAATGTATATACATGTAGTGTTTTAATATGTATTTATACACTTTTGAAAGACTTCAATACACTTATCAAAATACTTCTACTTAACAAAAATGCTTACAATTACATCCTCGTTCAGTTTCATCAACAATTCTACTCGTATGCACCCGTATTCGTACTCGTACAATACACAGCTTTTAGATGTATGTACTATTGGTATATACACTCCAATGATCAGCTCTTAGCAGCCCATGTGAGTCACCTAACACATGTGGGAACCATCATTTGGCAACTAGCATGAAATATCTCATAAGATTACAAAAATATGAGTAATCATTCATGACTTATTTACATGAAAACAAAATTACATATCCTTTATATCTAATCCATACACCAACGACCAAAAACACCTACAAACACTTTCATTCTTCAATTTTCTTCATCTAATTGAACTCTCTCAAGTTCTATCTTCAAGTTCTAAGTGTTCTTCATAAATTCCAAAAGTTCTAGTTTCATAAAATCAAGAATACTTTCAAGTTTGCTAGCTCACTTCCAATCTTGTAAGTGTAGCGACCCCGACAAATCGTCAAGTGACGGCGTCGGCTACGTGGGTCCCATTACCTGATTATAAGTCTTTAAGATAACGTTTGACCAAAATATGTCGCCTTCATTTCAAAATAAGGATTGTTTCAAAGTTTACAAGAATTGTTCAACCACAAGTTAAGTTACAACGTTATAAGTACGATTGAAATCTAGGCGACACGGTTTAAAGTAAAGTCAAAAGACGCTCCATGAAATGCATGTATACTCGACATCGGATGCAAGTATCAAATAGTGAGCGGAAGCATGTATCACATATCGTGCAAGACCTGAGAAAAACATAGAAATCTGTCAACGAAAACGTTGGTGAAATCATAGGTTTAGTAAGTATTAAACGTTGTTTTTGAACCACAAGATTTTGTATTTCCATAACGTAGATTATCCAAATCATTTGCATTCCAAAAGTGTTGTTATACGCGAGCACTCAATTATCAAAACTTAACCAACGTTACCCCATCACACAGTGCTAGAACCCACACTAAAACACAAAAATATATTTCATCCGCATAACGGTAGCGAACCGTCCGAATGAGGGTTTGTTAAACCCGTATGGCCACACAATATAAGTTCTCGCTTACACCCTGCAAGTGTAACTAATGATAATCGAATTGAGGCATTTTTGTTCTAACTCGCACGTGGAATGTTTGTTTTCACACTTGTGTTCAAAACATAAAAGTAAGTAGTACAAGATGTAACAAAGTATATGTTTTCTCAGCCCACGATTTAAAAGTATAAAAGTTGTTGAAAAGGTGGGACTATGATCTCACCTTGAGCGCGAGAGTTAATAAAGTACTTCAACAAGTAAACGTGTGCAAAGAACAATGCTAGTCTTGACCTAAACAATAGGTTTGTATCAATAACGGTAAACATGATAGGTCAAAGATGTTCAATTAGTCCTATGGCTCGTTACGACTCAATAATGTAGCATGTGAATCAAGTTGTCATGTTTCAGGCAAGATACAAGTATAAAAGCATGTTAGAATGATTACACAACCATTTGGTTAAGTTTGATTAAAAGTCAAACTTGGTCAAAGTCAAAGTCAACGGGGTCGGGTCGGGTATCCGACAATTTTTCTAAGTTATATAATCATATATGAGTATGTTGGCCAAGTTTCATGTTAATCGGAGGTCCGTGGCATAGCAAACATTTTTACGTCAAAAGACAACCCAAACAGCCAGTTTTAGTACAATGGGACGGCGTCCCAATTGGCTAGACGACGTCCCACAATGAAGGGTGGGACGGCGTCCTGATATCCTAGACGGCGTCTAGGTTCAAAAGGTGGGACGGCGTCTAGGAGGTTGGGACGGCGTCCCAAAAGGCTTACAGGTCCTGTTTGCAGAAAACACAAGGCACGAGCCAAACTTCAATCAATCCTAGTTTATGATCCGCAAACAATCAAGACATGTATTTTATATCACCGGAAAGCTCTTTCGACAAGGAACATAACTAGATACATTTCCTAAATCAAATTTATCATTGTAGACAACAAAAATCTCGTCGAAAGTTCGTTAAACGTTCCAAAACAAGGTTTCAAGTTCATCAATTGCAATTCAAGTTTCGGGAATCCAATTTATACATATGATATGCCGTTTTGAAGGTAATGAAACATGTAATACAACTAAACACTTATCAATAACATTAATAAGCATTCAACGCATCAAAAGTTCGTTTTAAGAGTTGTCAAACCCTAACCAAACCTCAAATTCACTAATCATGTTAATGTAAGGTTTTCATGTCAATCAACACACCAAAACGAAGCTATTGAAGTAACTAACACTTTGAACACACAACCATTAACATCTAAACACATTTCATCATCCAAAATCAAAGATTAAGCATACACTTTTCATTTTCAAGCTAGTTACACCAAAACATCAAGATCGAGCATACAAATCATATATTCATGTTATACACGAGCCATAGACACTAACTAACAACATATCAAGTCAAAAACACGAATTTGAGAAATCTAGAGTTTTAGAAATGTTACCCAAAATCGATGAAGTTAGTATCAAATCGTGGAGGATGACGAGAGGATTAAGAATATGTAGTCGGATTTGTTGTGAGCTTCCAAGATCAAAATTAGATGATGAATTTTGTGTTTGTGTTCTTGAGAGAAAAGGAAGAAAGAAAAAGAGAAAGAAGATGGTGAAATGAAGTGTGGGGTGGTGAGGAGTCACTAGTTAGCCAAGTTTACCCGAGTGGCGAGATTAGTCCCTCAAGTTTGTTGTCGGGTGCGGGAAATAACCAAACGAATATTTTCAAAACGCAAGTTAACGAGAGATGTTAAAATCGAGTAACGGGATTATCATGAACACTAGTTAACGAAGTGCACGAGTATAGGTGACGAGGGATATTATTTTAAAAAAAAAAGACGGTGTTAAAATAATTTAACGGAAAAACGCGGGATGTTACATTATCCACACCTTAAAAGAAATTTCGTCCCGAAATTTAGTTGGAAGTAGTAGTCGATATCTCTTACTCGAGACCTAGTGTAGTAACTCTACGAATGATTGAAGGTACTTTCTTGGACATTCCACGAATCCGGATAGTCGGGGTGTTACGTTGTATTAGGGCTTGGTTTTACGATCCACAAGTTCAGCCAGTTTTTCCTATGAGGAGGAGTTTGTCATCAATAGTTGGTGCATCTAGAAGGATTGCACGTTCCTGTTCCGCAGGACACGTTTCTAAGTTTGTTACACGAAACGTAGAGTAAACGGAAACTTAATTGAGTCGGCCGTTCTAAATGGTAGGAAGCGGCTCCAATACGCCCCAAGGTTTCAAAAGGTTCGATATTGCGGATATAGCCTTCCTCGATTTCCAAAAATGAATTACACCTTTTCAAGGTGCGGTTTCTCAATATTTCGCGGTTACACACTGGAATTTGTGAGGTTTTCATCTAAGTTTGGTATAACTCTTTTGGGCGACTACGGGTCGTCTCGAGCCCTTCTCGGACTTGGATTATCTCAATTGTTGTTTCTTGGGTGAGTTAAGATTCCGGTGGTTGATGCTTTGGTTAAATGAACAGGGGTATGACATTAGCGGTCATATAGGGTTTCGGAAAGTGCGCGTGAACACACGAGTGGTAACTACTGTTGTAAGAGTGATCTACTAAAGGTGACAATACGAGTTTGTGACATGTCTTTCCAAGACGTAAATCGTTCGTTTGCTCGGTTCGTCAGTTTGTGGGTGGTACGCGGTACTCGTGTCTAAGCGGGTTCCCAAGGTTCCTTGTAAAACTAGAAGTGAAACGAGTATTTCAATACGGAATAATTGACAAAGATACACCGTGTTGGAATAGAATCTCTTAAGATACGTTTGAACAAGTTAGTTAGGGTTCGAAAAATGTTCGTTAGGACTATTCACCCTAGTGGCGAATACTAATGTAATATGAGGAATTTCTCTATCCATGGAGAAATGTTACAAGGAGTTTCTTTAAACGGAAATGCGAACGGTAAAGATAGTAGTGAAATGAGGACTTAGAATACGATGAGTTTACATCTCGAGGTTGCCATAACGTGCCTCTAGTTGTCAAAAGTTGAAGTCTGAAAGGGAAACGAGGTAGTACACGTAGTTGTATAGTTCGGGGTTGAATAATAGTTGACCGATTATCAGAAACACAAGGGCGTTAAGTCAAAGAAGAGTGAAGTATCGTTGGATTGTGTGTTATCTTAATTTCCAGTAATATCAGACGGTAACGGTGAAATAACAGAGGTATGTAGTGTGGTACGTGATGACGAGAATATTTATCGGATCTACAGTTTAGTATTCGAATTCTTCGTGCAAAATAACGAATTTTAGTTATGTTGATTTTTGAGTCGAGAGAGTATGCCTTTCGGCGTTCAAGTAGAAATATTTCCATGTTTGAGTTCCATCTGTTGCTATACGATTTTTAACTAGAAATGTTGGTGTGAAGAATCAGGCTCAAGGCGCGAACACGGAGAGGTTTAAAGTTTTCCTTAGTGAGTTAACGAGTTTAAAAGTCGTGTAACACGAGAAAAGTCAGAAATGAATCTTCGGTAAGAACCGGTGAGATCTAAGATTTTTTTTTTTTTTTTTTTTTTTTTTTTACAAGTCCGAGTTGGTAGAGTTTCCTGATTACATGTGGCTTGATTTCGAGATTGATTGTAATGCCTTGACCATTAATATCATGGTCTAGAAAATTGGACTTCGTTCAACAGAAATTCTCACTCGGAGAATTTGGTATAGAGTTGCTCTTTTCTCAAAAGTTCGAGCGTAAGATGGTGATGTTGTTCGTTTTCTTTCTTTACTTAAATAAGTTAAGATGTCATCTATAAATACGATAATAGATTAGTCTATATAAATTTGCATACGCGGTTTAGGAGGTTTATGAATACGGACGGAGTCCTAAATAAATCAAACGGTACTAAGAGAGATTTACAACTAACGTTGCGAGTTCGGAAATGGCTTAGGAGACATCGTCTCCCTTAACCCCCAATTGGTGATAACCGGAACGGAGGTCGATTTGGAACATACGGGATTCGTGCAAATAATCATGAGGTCATGGATGCGAGGGAGAGGGTATCGGTTTCCAACCGAAAATTTCTTAGTTCACAATAACCTTATACATAAATGTAGGGTAAAAATTTCTCCTTAATGAATAGGTTTTGAGTTCCTTAGTTCTATTGGTTTCGAGTTCAATTTCTTAACGTATATCCTCCGATAATATTTATAGGCACACAATATTTTTTCCGTTGGTCGCTTAAATCGTCTAAGTAGTATCTAGGGGAAAGAGGTGGAATATAAAGAGCACGAGTCAAATCCTTGGTTATAAAACGTCTAACGGTACTCGAATCGAATAAGTATGAAATATACGGTTTGTTGTGAAGAAACGTACCCGTGACTAGTCCATCATCGTCTCGGGCATCCTAGGTGTCGATGTTGTAAGTTCAACGGCGCGCGTTGGTTTTTGCTTTATTCTTTGGGCATTCATTCCTAAAATGACCCGATTGGCCACATTTGTAGCAAATACTCGGCTTTGGTGCGTCGGGCCCCTTTTGAGTGACGGGGGCGGTACTTCCACAATACTTGGCAATATGACCACTACCGTGGCACCGATGGCAAATTAGCTTGCCACATTCATCAAAATGATGCTTGTGGCATTTGTTGCAAAAAGGTCGTGTCCCGGCATAACTTTTCTTGCCGACGGGGGTGAGAGGTTCCTTGGCAAAGTTGTTGTTGTAGTTGCTCGATTGAGGGGCTTCCCATTTTCTTTTGTTGTCACCCGACTCATCCTCGGCTTTAGGTGCCGGCACTTCAATCTCGTCTACCGTTTCGATCAATTGACGGGCCATATTCAGGGCCTCTTGGTGATTACTGGGTTTGGATGACATTACTCCTTGTTTGATGCTCTTGGGAAGACCATCCATGTAAAGTTCAACCCTTAGAGGTTCGGGGGTCACGAGGTTTGGGCACATCAAGGATAGCTCAGAAAATCGTTGATTATATGCCTTTAGGTCATTCCCGACCGCTTTTAAAGTTCTTAGTTCGTGTTCGAGCTTACGGGTCTCTTCGCGCGGGAAGTATTCGGTGATCATCTTTTTCTTTAAGTCGGCCCATGAGAGAGTGTGAGCTTCATCGATACCCACCGACAGCACATACGTATTCCACCATGTGAGGGCGATACCGGCAAAAGTGTGGGTGGAATATTTGACTTTGTCTTGGTCCCGACAACCGCTTATGCTAAAAACGGCTTCTGTTTGCTCAAACCATCGGGTGAGCACAACCGGTCCTCCGGTCCCATCGAAGGTGTGAGGTTTGCACCCCATGAAAGTTTTGTAGGAGCAACCCTCGTTTGAATTACCGGTTCCATGGTTGTTGTGGTTGTGGTTGTTATTGATGTCGGAGGAGATACTAGCCATAGCCGCACCTATGGCGGTGGCTATCATACGTTGGAGGGCTTGTTCGGGAGTTTCGGGAGGAGCGCGTCGACGAGCCATTGTTCCTTCATGACACAAGAATATCGTTGGTTAGTATTCTAAATAATACTAACCGTGGCATGGAATAAGGATAGAGAGAAAATTTTCCTTGACTCGCCTTAAATTCTCTATGTCATAATGTCGGAACGTCCATGTGAATCACCGTAATATAATCCCGGAAATTATATTACCCTGATTCTCATGTGCATTTAACATTACTTCATAAAGTCAAGGTGGCGCGTCAACAAAATTTATTAACGTAAGATCAAGATCGAATACGAGTTAGATATGATAGAAGAGTTCGAGTATAAATGCACAAATAGTCAAGTAATTCCTACTTCAGTCTATATGCCGGTTGTAGTCTAGATTCACCTATGTACCCTATGACTCGGGGTGGACACAAATGAACTCTAAATCCCTACAACCAAGGCTCTGATACCACTTGTAGCGACCCCGACAAATCGTCAAGTGACGGCGTCGGCTACGTGGGTCCCATTACCTGATTATAAGTCTTTAAGATAACGTTTGACCAAAATATGTCGCCTTCATTTCAAAATAAGGATTGTTTCAAAGTTTACAAGAATTGTTCAACCACAAGTTAAGTTACAACGTTATAAGTACGATTGAAATCTAGGCGACACGGTTTAAAGTAAAGTCAAAAGACGCTCCATGAAATGCATGTATACTCGACATCGGATGCAAGTATCAAATAGTGAGCGGAAGCATGTATCACATATCGTGCAAGACCTGAGAAAAACATAGAAATCTGTCAACGAAAACGTTGGTGAAATCATAGGTTTAGTAAGTATTAAACGTTGTTTTTGAACCACAAGATTTTGTATTTCCATAACGTAGATTATCCAAATCATTTGCATTCCAAAAGTGTTGTTATACGCGAGCACTCAATTATCAAAACTTAACCAACGTTACCCCATCACACAGTGCTAGAACCCACACTAAAACACAAAAATATATTTCATCCGCATAACGGTAGCGAACCGTCCGAATGAGGGTTTGTTAAACCCGTATGGCCACACAATATAAGTTCTCGCTTACACCCTGCAAGTGTAACTAATGATAATCGAATTGAGGCATTTTTGTTCTAACTCGCACGTGGAATGTTTGTTTTCACACTTGTGTTCAAAACATAAAAGTAAGTAGTACAAGATGTAACAAAGTATATGTTTTCTCAGCCCACGATTTAAAAGTATAAAAGTTGTTGAAAAGGTGGGACTATGATCTCACCTTGAGCGCGAGAGTTAATAAAGTACTTCAACAAGTAAACGTGTGCAAAGAACAATGCTAGTCTTGACCTAAACAATAGGTTTGTATCAATAACGGTAAACATGATAGGTCAAAGATGTTCAATTAGTCCTATGGCTCGTTACGACTCAATAATGTAGCATGTGAATCAAGTTGTCATGTTTCAGGCAAGATACAAGTATAAAAGCATGTTAGAATGATTACACAACCATTTGGTTAAGTTTGATTAAAAGTCAAACTTGGTCAAAGTCAAAGTCAACGGGGTCGGGTCGGGTATCCGACAATTTTTCTAAGTTATATAATCATATATGAGTATGTTGGCCAAGTTTCATGTTAATCGGAGGTCCGTGGCATAGCAAACATTTTTACGTCAAAAGACAACCCAAACAGCCAGTTTTAGTACAATGGGACGGCGTCCCAATTGGCTAGACGACGTCCCACAATGAAGGGTGGGACGGCGTCCTGATATCCTAGACGGCGTCTAGGTTCAAAAGGTGGGACGGCGTCTAGGAGGTTGGGACGGCGTCCCAAAAGGCTTACAGGTCCTGTTTGCAGAAAACACAAGGCACGAGCCAAACTTCAATCAATCCTAGTTTATGATCCGCAAACAATCAAGACATGTATTTTATATCACCGGAAAGCTCTTTCGACAAGGAACATAACTAGATACATTTCCTAAATCAAATTTATCATTGTAGACAACAAAAATCTCGTCGAAAGTTCGTTAAACGTTCCAAAACAAGGTTTCAAGTTCATCAATTGCAATTCAAGTTTCGGGAATCCAATTTATACATATGATATGCCGTTTTGAAGGTAATGAAACATGTAATACAACTAAACACTTATCAATAACATTAATAAGCATTCAACGCATCAAAAGTTCGTTTTAAGAGTTGTCAAACCCTAACCAAACCTCAAATTCACTAATCATGTTAATGTAAGGTTTTCATGTCAATCAACACACCAAAACGAAGCTATTGAAGTAACTAACACTTTGAACACACAACCATTAACATCTAAACACATTTCATCATCCAAAATCAAAGATTAAGCATACACTTTTCATTTTCAAGCTAGTTACACCAAAACATCAAGATCGAGCATACAAATCATATATTCATGTTATACACGAGCCATAGACACTAACTAACAACATATCAAGTCAAAAACACGAATTTGAGAAATCTAGAGTTTTAGAAATGTTACCCAAAATCGATGAAGTTAGTATCAAATCGTGGAGGATGACGAGAGGATTAAGAATATGTAGTCGGATTTGTTGTGAGCTTCCAAGATCAAAATTAGATGATGAATTTTGTGTTTGTGTTCTTGAGAGAAAAGGAAGAAAGAAAAAGAGAAAGAAGATGGTGAAATGAAGTGTGGGGTGGTGAGGAGTCACTAGTTAGCCAAGTTTACCCGAGTGGCGAGATTAGTCCCTCAAGTTTGTTGTCGGGTGCGGGAAATAACCAAACGAATATTTTCAAAACGCAAGTTAACGAGAGATGTTAAAATCGAGTAACGGGATTATCATGAACACTAGTTAACGAAGTGCACGAGTATAGGTGACGAGGGATATTATTTTAAAAAAAAAAGACGGTGTTAAAATAATTTAACGGAAAAACGCGGGATGTTACAGTAAGGTGATCATCCAACCTCAAGAAATCTTTGTTTCTTACAGTAGGTTATCATTCTAATACAAGGTAATAATCATATTCAAACTTTGGTTCAATTTCTATAACTATAACAATCTTATTTCAAGTGATGATCTTACTTGAACTTGTTTTCGTGTCATGATTTTGCTTCAAGAACTTTGAGCCATCCAAGGATCCATTGAAGCTAGATCCATTTTTCTCTTTTCCAGTAGGTTCATCCAAGGAACTTAAGGTAGTAATGATGTTCATAACATCATTCGATTCATACATATAAATCTATCTTATTCGAAGGTTTAAACTTGTAATCACTAGAACATAGTTTAGTTAATTCTAAACTTGTTCGCAAACAAAAGTTAATCCTTCTAACTTGACTTTTAAAATCAACTAAACACATGTTCTATATCTATATGATATGCTAACTTAATGATTTAAAACCTGGAAACACGAAAAACACCGTAAAACCGAATTTACGCCGTCGTAGTAACACCGCGGGCTGTTTTGGGTTAGTTAATTAAAAACTATGATAAACTTTGATTTAAAAGTTTTTATTCTGAGAAAATGATTTTTATTATGAACATGAAACTATATCCAAAAATTATGGTTAAACTCAAAGTGGAAGTATGTTTTCTAAAATGGTCATCTAGACGTCGTTCTTTCGACTGAAATGACTACCTTTACAAAAACGACTTGTAACTTATTTTTCCGACTAGAAACCTATACTTTTTTGGTTTAGATTCATAAAATATAGTTCAATATGAAACCATAGCAATTTGATTCACTTAAAACGGATTTAAAATGAAGAAGTTATGGGTAAAACAAGATTGGATAATTTTTCTCATTTTAGCTACGTGAAAATTGGTAACAAATCAATTCCAACCATAACTTAATCAACTTGTATTATATATTATGTAATCTTGAGATACCATAGACACGTATACAATGTTTCGACCTATCATGTCGACACATCTATATATATTTCGGAACAACCATAGACACTCTATATGTGAATGTTGGAGTTAGCTATACAGGGTTGAGGTTGATTCCAAAATATATATAGTTTGAGTTGTGATCAATACTGAGATACGTATACACTGGGTCGTGGATTGATTCAAGATAATATTTATCGATTTATTTCTCTACATCTAACTGTGGACAACTAGTTGTAGGTTACTAACGAGGACAGCTGACTTAATAAACTTAAAACATCAAAATATATTAAAAGTGTTGTAAATATATTTTGAACATACTTTGATATATATGTATATATTGTTATAGGTTCGTGAATCAACCAGTGGCCAAGTCTTACTTCCCGACGAAGTAAAAATCTGTGAAAGTGAGTTATAGTCCCACTTTTAAAATCTAATATTTTTGGGATGAGAATACATGCAGGTTTTATAAATGATTTACAAAATAGACACAAGTACGTGAAACTACATTCTATGGTTGAATTATCGAAATCGAATATGCCCCTTTTTATTAAGTCTGGTAATCTAAGAATTAGGGAACAGACACCCTAATTGACGCGAATCCTAAAGATAGATCTATTGGGCCTAACAAACCCCATCCAAAGTACCGGATGCTTTAGTACTTCGAAATTTATATCATATCCGAAGGGTGTCCCGGAATGATGGGGATATTCTTATATATGCATCTTGTTATTGTCGGTTACCAGGTGTTCACCATATGAATGATTTTTATCTCTATGTATGGGATGTGTATTGAAATATGAAATCTTGTGGTCTATTGTTACGATTTGATATATATAGGTTAAACCTATAACTCACCAACATTTTTGTTGACGTTTTAAGCATGTTTATTCTCAGGTGATTATTAAGAGCTTCCGCTATCGCATACTTAAATAAGGACAAGATTTGGAGTCCATGCTTGTATGATATTGTGTAAAAACTGCATTCAAGAAACTTATTTTGTTGTAACATATTTGTATTGTAAACCATTATGTAATGGTCGTGTGTAAACAGGATATTTTAGATTATCATTATTTGATAATCTACGTAAAGCTTTTTAAACCTTTATTGATGAAATAAAGGTTATGGTTTGTTTAAAAATGAATGCAGTCTTTGAAAAACGTCTCATATAGAGGTCAAAACCTCGCAACGAAATCAATTAATATGGAACGTTTTTAATCAATAAGAACGGGACATTTCACTAATGTATCTAAACAACTATCAGTTAGACACACTAATGCAAGACCTGGTTCGCTAAGACCACCGCTCTGATACTAACTGAAACACCCCGTCCTAATCCATCTGGACGAAGTCTTCAACAGTTGATCCCATTGCGAGGTTCTGACCTCTATATGCCATGAACGACTCCATGTAATATGAGCAAATGCACAGCGGAAGATTTCTTTCATACCTGAGAATAAAGATGCTTTAAAGTGTCAACCAAAAGGTTGGTGAGTTCATAGGTTTATCATAAAACAATAAAATTCATCATTTTGATAGACCACAAGATTTAAATCCTGCATGGTACAAATGGGCCCGAATCCTATACCCACCTGTAATGTACATGCTATATCTTTTAAATACAGTACATCTTTCTCGTGTACGAAACCATTTTCATAAATCATAGTAACCGTACACATATCTTGTGCACAAAAATAACATACACATAACCTGTGCAAAAAATATTCTCTCGATATATAACATTCACATCAATTGGTGGCAATTATCATGTTTACATAATTCAATGGTGGCAATTATCATGTCCACATAATTCAATGGTGGCTATTATCATGTCCACATAATTCAATAATAATCCGCAGAACTTCTGTCTGCATAATAATTCATTCGAGGAATGTTTTGCTTGTGTCTATCTCGTCAAACATTTATAAAAGCATTTCATGTATTCGTAGTTCAAAATATATTTCAAAAGCATCTAATAAAGCAGTTGTAAATACAGCGCATGTATTCTCAGTCCCAAAAATGTAAAGAGTAAAAGGGAATCAAATGAACTCACCATACTGTATTTTGTAGTAAAAATACATATGACGTCATTTAAAAAGTGTAGGGTTGACCTCGGATTCACGAACCTATATCAAGTGTACATATTAACGCATATAATTAACAGGTAATAACAATCAAACTGGTTTATATATATTACCTATTTAATTTGGTAATATATTTGTTATTTCCAAGGTTATATATATATATATATATATATATATATATATATATATATATATATATATATATATATATATATATATATATATATATTTTTAATTTGTATACTAATATTTATACATATAGTTATGCTAATACATATATATCTATATAATTAGTATTATATTGTTAAATCAAAAATTTGTTATATGTAAATATTTATGTAAACGATCTTATTAGGTTTGATATATAATGTATATGTAATATTAACGTAGTTATAGTATATGTAGTAAGTATATTTTTATATACAAATTATTTATTTGTTAAAATGATAGTTTTGAAAATAGTGATTTACTAATAATAATAATAATAATAATAATAATAATAATAATAATAATAATAATAATAATAATAGCTTTATTAATAATGATAATACTTAGTAACAACAATGATAATACTAACATTTAATTGTGTTAATGATGGTAATTATAATAATTAGCTTATCCCTATTAAGAATGTTTAATAATAATAATAATAATAATAATAATAATAATAATAATAATAATAATAATAATAATAATAATAATAATAATAATAATTAAGTGTACTACCTCAAAGTAACAAGTTCTTCAAAAAAATAAATGTCGTTGCACGGGCTCGAACTCGCGACCTCCCGCTAACTCAATAATATCCTTAACCATTGAGCTACTAGCTTGATCTTAATTTAAACCCCATATTTATTTTATTTAACCCATCTTTCCAGCCTTAACTATATTTCTAAAAAAAAAGTGTTGCCCCCAAGTCTCGAACCCTTGACCTCTGGTTCCCATATCACACGCCTAACCCATTGAGCTCTTACATGATTTTCTAAAGTAATTCGTATCTTAAATCTATTAACCCTTTAACTGTTTTCATCATCATCATTAAACCTCTTCATCTATCAACACAGGTTTAATCATCTTTATTATAATCTTAGTTCATCTTAAATTCATCATCATTTACGACTTCACTGTTATCATCCACTATCATCATGTTAAACATCTTTATCGTGAACTTCATCATTCATTATCTTTCGGATTATTATTAATTACAGTCACCAACGTTTCATCATCATTACTGTTACAGAAGTTGTAACGTACAGCTGTAGTATTAATTCAGCATTATCGTATCATCTTAGCAAGATCAAACCGTCACCATCGTGTAATTACCAACATGTCAATTCGGCCCAATCCAAAAAGAATTATAACTCGGCCCAATTAAGGAGAAGATATAACTTGGCCCATAGGGATTTTTCATCCACCGTCATTTATTAATCCGAACAATTCGGTGACTAGCATATAATAATATTAAGTATAATACTTGTTCTTTTATACAATTTGAATGGATGAGTTCTTCCTACGATAAAAAAAATAAAAAGCCTAGTTGTCTTCCCACTCATGTCTGCCATACTTCCATTTTGGGTTCCACTTGCATATACAATAATATGATATAAGATAGTACACTTTATTGACAAACTTTAATAAAGTTAAAGTATACAGGATTTGTGTTGTTGACATGGATAGGTGACGGATCGAGTACAGGAGCCAGTAAGTCGAACAAGTAGGTGATGTCGTGAAACTCGTTCCCGTAAAAAAACTGAAGTAAGTAACAAAAAAAATATAAATGATGATGGTGGTTTAGTGGTGAGGATCAATGAAGATAGTGAGGGTGATTGATATATGGGTGTTCGGTTATGGTTACTCAGGACAACAATAGGATCAAGTGGAAGTAAAAAAAATATAGCAACAATCTTTTGTCCAATAACGATGGGGCCGTCTTGACTCAGAAACAGACACGTAAACAATAGTAGCAAACGAACTTGTTTTGATGGTGTTTTAAGCTTTCGAATTTATTGCAACAGTGGCTAATGATAACATAAATGAAAGAGAAGTTGCAGGTGTTGGTTGAATTCGATGATGATGGTGGTCTAGGTTGGCGAGCACGAGCAGCAACCTGAAGTAAAAGTGGTGTTCTGTGGTGGTTGTTCATAATGAAGTGGTGTTTAACTGGTGATAAGGTTGGGTGGTGATAAATGGAGGGTGGCGGTTATAGGTGATATTGTTGGTGGGTTTTGGTGGTTATAAGGTGATGGTTGTTCATTAATCCAAGAATAAGAAAAAGAAAAAGAAAGAAGTGAGTAGCAGTGGTTTGAGTGATAGTTCATAAAGATGAGATAGATAGAGATATTTGAAATGAAGTGAAGCACTAACAAACACACAGTGAGCACAGTAATCATTCAATCAATATCTAAAATGAAATCACGGGTGCATGAATCAGGGAAAGTGAAAAGAGACTTGTAACAGAAATTGAAATCTGTCTGTTTGATTTTATGTATTTAATAATTAATGAATATAATCCTATTAATAATAATAATATTTTTAATATTATTAATAATAATTAATAATAATAAAAGTAATAATACAAATAACAAGAATAATGATAATAAATTTAAATAAAAATACTAACTTAATAATAATTAATAATATTTAAATTACAATTAATTTATAATTTTAATCATTCTTATAATAGTATTCACAACTACTTTAGTAATAAGAATAATAATACTAATATCGATATTAATATTAATAATAATGAACATAGTAAAATAATATTAATGTTAATACAATAACTATACTTTAGCTTGAAATTAAATTTATTATATAAATTTTATGTATTATGTAATATTCAAAAATTTTATAATATATATTATATAATAGTATATATATTTATTCATTTATATATATATATATATATATATATATATATATATACTCTTAGTTATTCGTGAATCGTCGGGAGCAGTCGAAGGTCAATTGAATATATAAACATTGTTCCAAAATTTTCTTGACTCAATATTACATACCTTGCTCATCGTGTCGGAACATATAAAGATTAAGTTTAAATTTGGTCGGAAATTTCCGGGTCGTCACAACAAACACAGGAAATCCAACATCAAAACACGACCCAAACAGGAGGTTAATGGGTCTGTTTTGCCACGCAAACAAGCAAAAAAAAATCGCTGTTTTGACCACGAAATCTTGCATGAAAAACAGGAGGATGAAGACTGTTGTGGTGTCTACTTGAAGGGCTGTTACAGCACCAACAATAAATCAAATCCTGTTTCTGTTGGGTCACGTATACAGCAGCAGAAAGACGGGAAGAAATAGGAGAAAAATAGCAACTACACAGATGAATTGTAGGGCTGTTTTACTGGCGTATTTGCAGCAGGAAAATAGGAGTTTAAAGGGTCGATTAGGGGCTGTTTAGGTGTCGACTTTGTAGCAAAAACAAGCAGTTTTGGTGGTGGTTTGTAACTGCAACAATGGACTGCAGAAGACAGCCGAATATGGTTGTTTGGGTGGTGGTTTTGGGCTGTCACAGGTGATCAATTGCAGGCTCGTGGAGGGCTGTTTTGGAGGGGTTAAAGTCGACTGAAATCACAGCAGCAGGAGGTGGCGACTTGATGGTGATTTTGGGCTGTTTTTGGTCGAAAAAATAGAGGGAAAAACAAGCTGCAACTTGTCGACTAAAAAGAGGGAGAGCTGGTGATTTTAGTCGACTAAATGCAAGGAAAATAGGAGAGATTTTTGTGATGAAATTTAGGAAATATAATGAGGCTATATATAGTTGTGTTTAGGTTTCCTAATCACACTAGGTTTACTTGAAGATCAAGGTCTAGTATTAGGATTAGATTAGGATGGAAAAGTTTGAAGTTGATTAGGATATTAGACTTTGAGTTAGGCTAGGACTAGTTTGCTTAATGATCAAGAACAAATAATTAGGATTTCACTAGGATTAAATTACTTGGTGATCAAGTTTAGTCTTCTTCTTTTTTTTTCCTAGTCTAGCCGTATTTTTTATACATGTAGTATATTTATTTATTTTTTTTAACCGGCATTATGTAATTATATATATTATTTATATATATTTTTTATATTATTAATATTAGGGTTACATTTAAATTACATTTTATTTAATTATTAACCCCTAACTTTTAATTTATACTTAGTTTTAATTTAATACTTATAATAGTCACATTTAATTTATTACATATAGTTTATGTTATTAATTCAGTATTAGGGTTAGGTTTTATTATTAATAAACCTTTAGGGTTAGAGTTTAGATTATTAATTATTATTAGATTTAGGGTTTCAGATTTTTTTTTTACGAGCATTATTTATAAAGCATTTAATACGTCTTGATAACAACCCTAATGATGAGACACAGAACACGAAAATGAAACCCTAATTAGTAAATTCAGAATGGAAAAATGAGGGTTGTTATAGTGTCTCCCCGTTAATTTAAACTTCGTCCCGAAGTTTCAGGAAGACTTCTAGGATGCATCTATGTTTAAGAAAAGATGGGATATTTCCGCCTCATTTGGTCTTCACGTTCCCAGGTATACTCGGGGCCTCTACGTGAATTCCAACGGATTTTGACAATAGGAACTGTTGTCCTATTTCAAGCTTTTGGATCTCACGATCCACAACTTCTACATGTTCTTCTATGAAGTGCATTTTATTATCAATGCGAAGGTAATTAAAAGGGATAACATGAGTATCATCTGACTAGGTTTCCTTAAAAGGGATTGTGATATTTTAGTCGTACAAGCATTTCAGTAAGTTGGACACCTGAAATGTGCAACGAACATTACTAAGTTTATTTAAAACTATTGTACACTTATGTCGCCATGCTAGGGCAGACAATCAGAGAGAAGTACTTGGAGATCACAGCCATGTAGTTTGATGCATGGCTTGTGTTTGTTAGATATGTTACCGACTTCAAATTCTGGAAGATAACCATAGACATGATACCTTTTGGTTTTCAAGAAATATCTAATTTGAATATATACGTAACGAGATTTCAGCTGAGGAGTCATTAATCAGGCTTATATGTAAAGCAAGCCATAATTACTAAAATACCCTCAGAATGGTATGAGTGATTAATGAAATATATCGTTCAGTATATTATAATACATGCGAACTTATCCTTGCAGAAAGCACCTTATGATCATGATTTCAGCTATATGTTGAAACAGAGGTCGAAATTTGTCTAGAATCACATCTAGTTGTAACTAGTTTAGAGTAAACACATAAACATCATAAATGTTTAAGGTAACTCCTTTAGAGGGGATAGCGAGGATCATAAATTATATCTCTAATAGAAAACCGCACGAAAGGTGTGATCTCTTAACGAAAAGGACGTTCTCGCACCTATGGCGAGTCGATATATCATTCACTTACGAGTTTAAGTGCGGATAAAAAGAAATATGAATCATTGGCTATAAAGAATAGTTTACACCGGGTAAGGAAATTTCTGAGAAATGTTTTCTTGTGCCATAAGGATATTAAATCATAGAATTGACGTTTTACGAGGTTGTTGTGGTTTAGCCGTGAGATATCAGAAGTAAAATCTTCTCAACGGTCAACCTTACAAGGGAATAGTTACTGATAATATAGAGTTTTGAATGATGAACTCAATGGTAAGTTTCGAAGAGCAAGAGGAATTGTGATTACTATGTGGTGTAGAATAATACGAAAATTTTTACATAAACAAGCAATAAAAATTTTTACAGAAGTTCGTGTCGTTTAAGGTGACAATTTAAAAAGGAAATGAAGTTCTTAGTAAAACTAGAGTTATGTACAACATGTACTATTTTAAGTAAAATATCTTTTGATTAAAAGAATTGATTTATAAAAGTCAAAGTATAATTTTATATGTACTAGTCAAAAATAAGTAAGGGTAAATTTTATTTATATAAACATATACGATTTATAAAATTTGCACGAATGGTAGTAAATAAATTTATAAAATTTCGAGAGGATCGCACAGTAAAATAGTGTATGTAAAATTTGGTAACAGAATTTTTATATTTGGAGAAAGACTAAGAAAAATTGAGTGAAAGACCTCGAAAATTCCGGGTGATATTTGAGCAACAATGTTGCGGGGTAATGATAACTATTGAATTTAAGTGTGGTTGATGACTAATATAAGTTTTTGGAATTCAAATGTTCATGTGTGAAGCTATTGTTGTCAAGTGAGATATGAATGGTAGAGTTTGAGAACGTGATAGTGAATGTGGTGTTTATAATATCTTCGTTTGAATATTCAAATGAAAATCTTGCGAGTGGTTGTCGCTTATCTTCGACGGGTTTCCTAATGGGTTTATGAAAATCTACACTAGGAGCGTAATTGCAGATATCAGGAGGCATGCTTCGAAGAAGTTTCGAGGGTGTCACTTCAGATCACTTAAGAACATGCATCCTTCCTTCCAGCGGGGATGTGATAATTAAGCATCAAAGAGATAAGTTGTTTAAGAATGCAAAGCTTTACAACTTTTATGGCATAGGAGAATTTGTTAATCTACTCATGGGTATGAGATAGATAGTTTGGTTGAAAAACGAGCTATTAATATCTCTACAAATCAGATGATGATTACCCTTCATGTAATGACATTGAGATTTTTGAATGAATGACTTGGAAATTTTTCTTTGATTCACTTTCTATTCCATATGTCATGATATTGGAATTTCTATATAAATTACCGTAATATAATCACGTCGGCCAAGCGTCATTATATTTCACTAATTCATATTTCCATTTCAATATCACTCCACAAGGTCAGGATATGTGATCAAACTTAGATAGTTGACATTGGAATGTTGAGTCATGAGTGACATCCCTTCGAGTGAGTCAAGAATACTTTGAATCACAATGACGAAGTCAGGTTATAAGATATGTATGGATATGATAACAATCACATACTAACCGATCCTTTAGAGTCGGGACCAAGCAAGATGATAGGGTTTTTGGCTTGATATCCTTAGGAAAAGATACAGAATATCAACAGAGGTAAAAGCAGGAAATAAGATGAAATAGCATTATAAAGATTAAAGGAAAGCGCTTAAAACTAAGGCAGGAAAGGTTATAGTCCTATAGATTGCTAAGGCACCTAACTAACACATAAGGCACACATAAAATGCAATCCTGGTTCTCTATAACAAACCTGGCTCTGATACCACTCTGTCATACCCCAAATAGGGTCGGGGAAATATGACTTCACAATATCACAACACAAGTATGTAAAAATGAGAACGACTCTATATGAGACGTTTTATTTGATAACCAATGTACTAAAGCAGCGGAAAGTACTAAGTCATTACAATTGTATACTTTAATATTCTAATGCAATAATATGAATGTATATATACGGACTCCAAAAGCAGCAAAGTCCAAATAGAAAATAATCTTTAGCAATCTTCACCTGAGACAAAACATGCTTAAAAGTGTCAACCAAAAATGGTTGAGTGAACAACATAGGTTTAATATATAGTTTTAGACCACAAGATTTAGTTATAAAAAGGTAAATGCTGAAGTTATGATATCGAAACGTAAACAAAGTTACCCCTGGAGACCTTGAACTGTCAGTGTTGTAATCATTATTATGTAACCAAAGACCAACGGTCAAATGGTTAGAGACGTCACTCTCAATAGCGCTATTCACAATAACTAAGCTTACCAAATTCCAGTAATTAACGATATCATGGTAGGAATTTAGCATGAATCAAAGCATGTCAGCACAGTTAAACAGTTTGCGGGTACTTGTGTCTAAGCGTAAAACAGTTTTAAAAGCAAGCATGTGTCTCACCCCAAAGTTTAAAACAAGTATATAAAGATAGTTAAAAAGTGGGGCTACGAAGTTCACCTTAATAGCAGATAGATATTCCACGCAAGTTATATGATCGGAGTGTTGAACACGGAGATCTCAACCTAGAGATATTATGTTCGATTAGTTAATGTCTAATAGACATAAAGTTTGTTTATTAATATAGCAAACTATATTAAGAGTGACCGTTCTCGAGAAAAGTTATGTTTATATAAGTGATACTATACTTTGTGTACTTAAGTGTTACTATATAGATAAGTGTATAAGTTATAATAATAATAATAGTATTATTCTTTAGTTAATCAATTATTAAGTAATCTCATTAATACAGGTATTGTATATATATATCCATACCTACACGTTACATATACATATAATCTTTATTATTATATTATGTATATGTTTATAACTATACTATATATGTATATATCTTATGTTTGTGTTACATATATATTAGTGTAAGATGATACATATATATATACTTATTACTTTTATTATTATGTTTACTAATCGCATATAACTTACATAATGCACATTCATTCATACATACACACGTACATATACATACATATATACACGTATGTATATATTTACATATACACACACATATACCTACCTATACATATGTACATACATACGTATGCATGCATGCATGCATGTATATCATGATCATTACTACGTTACTAATCAACCCCTCAAATATTACCAATCACTATTCTCCTACATAAAATCATAACTTTTTATTTTTTTACAATTCCTATTAATCATCACCTTAACCTTCATTATCTCTTTTAATCACAATCTTTATCTATTTAGCCTCATAACATAAATCATGATCATAACTTAACCCTACTATTTACAATTTAACCTACTTAATCTCATTAACATAATAACTTATTAATCTAATTATGATCATGCATCTTTTAACCCTAATCATAATAATCATAATCAATTCTTATTCAATATCTTTTAACCATTTACTTATCCATAAACAATCATAATATTTACTCATAATCATAATCTCTAACTTATTTATCTAGTTTTATGATCTTCCTAATTATTTATAGTTTATATTCATAACACTTTATTCATAATAATTAACTAGTTCAATATCATAATAACTTACCCATAATACTTATAATTCATCATTCTTAATCTTATTTATTATAATCATAATCTTTAGCTATTTTATCAAGTTCATGATCAATTTATAATCATACCAACTTAAAAGTATTAGATTAAAAAGTAATAGATTAAAAAGCAAGATTAAGTTAGGATTCTAGATATACCTCAACAAGATTAGAATCAAGAAGAGGTGATGAACATGGACCGAAACAAACACAGGAAATCCAACAGCAAAACACGACCCAAACAGGAGGTTAATAGGTCTGTTTTGCCACGCAAATAAGCAGGAAAAAAACCGGGCAGCAACCAGAGCACCTTGGGGCTGTTTTGACCACGAAATCTTGCATAAAAAACATGAGGATGAAGACTGTTGTGGTGTCTACTTGAAGGGCTATTACAGCACCAACAATAAATCAAATCCTGGGTCTGTTGGGTCACGTATACAGCAGCAGAAAGACAGGAAGAAATAGGAGCAAAATAGCAGCTACACAGATGAATTGTAGGGCTGTTTTACTGGCGTATTTGCAGCAGGAAAACAGGAGTTTAAAGGGTTAATTAGGGGCTGTTTAGGTGTCGACTTTGCAGCAGAAACAAGCAGTTTTGGTGGTGGTTTGTAACAGCAATAATGGACTGCAGAAGACAGCCGAATATGGTTGTTTGGGTGGCAGTTTTGGGCTGTCACAGGTGATCAATTGCAGGCTCGTGGAGGGCTGTTTTGGAGAGGTTAAAGTCGACTGAAATCATAGCAGCAGGAGGTGGCGACTTGATGGTGATTTTGGGCTGTTTTTGGTCGACAAAATAGAGGGAAAAACAGGCTGCAACTTGTCGACTAAAAAGAGGGAGAGCTGGTGATTTTAGTCGACTAAATGCAAGGAAAATATGAGAGATTTTTGTGATGTAATTTAGGAAATATAATGAGGCTATATATAGTTGTGTTTAGGTTTCCTAATCACACTAGGTTTACTTGAAGATCAAGGTCTAGTATTAGGATTAGATTATGATGGAAAAGTTTGAAGTTGATTAGGATATTAGACTTTGAGTTAGGCTAGGACTAGTTTGCTTAATGATCAAGAACAAATAATTAGGATTTCACTAGGATTAAATTACTTGGTGATCAAGTTTAGTCTTCTTCTTCTTTTTTTTTTCTAGTCTAGCCGTATTTTTTATACATGTAGTATATTTATTTATTTATTTTTTTTTAACCGGCATTATGTAATTATATATATATATATTATTTATATATATATTTTTATATTATTAATATTAGGGTTACATTTAAATTATATTTTATTTAATTATTAACCCCTAACTTTTAATTTATACTTAGTTTTAGTTTAATACTTATAATAGTCACATTTAATTTATTACATATAGTTTATGTTATTAATTCAGTATTAGGGTTAGGTTTTATTATTAATAAACCTTTAGGGTTAGAGTTTAGATTATTAATTATTATTAGATTTAGGGTTTCAGATTTTTTTTTACGAGCATTATTTATAAAGCATTTAATACGTCTTGATAACAACTCTAATGATGAGACACAGAACAAGAAAATGGAACCCAAATTAGTAAATTCAGAATGGAAAAATGAGGGTTGTTATAGAAGTTACCACTCATTAATCACTTTCTGATTAGTGTAAGAGAGAGGTTCGGTTGTAGATATAACTAGCTCGGTTCGGCCCGCGCGATGCGACTGGGGTTTTCGGCCTACATATTCGTATTTAACATAGCGTTTGCCCATATGTTAAGATCCGGTTTAGATGTAGGTGCGCGTACCGTTTTTGAAAAATTGTCCATTTCGAACGTACTTAGTCTCGTTTTGTTCGTAAAATTATTTCAAGTTTAATGGTGGTAGCGGTGAAAATTAACTCGCGTCGAGTAGGAAGATAAGACCCGTTTTAGATGTGGGTGTGTTTTTGAAAAATTGTCCATTTCAAATGTAGTTATTATTGTTTTGATAGAAAAATTATTTCAAGTTTAATGGTAGTAGCGGTGAAAATTAACTCGCGCCGAGTGGGACGATAAGGCCCGTTGAAGTTTATGGTGGGTTTTGTATTTTGAATTAAAAAAAAAAATTACTGAAAAATTGTATTTGTTGGATTGTTAAGGGGGGTTGGGGGTAATTTGTTGGTGTGAAAGGAATGGGCGAGACGACAAAAAATGTCTCCAACGACATCAAAACCCATTTGTTATAGTATAATAGTATACTATAATATAATATAATATAATAAAGTATAATATAATATAATATAATATAATATAATATAATATAAATAAATATATATATATATATATATATATATATATATATATATATAATTAAGAATATATACAATATACAATTAAATGTGTGTTTATAAAAACGTATATACATACTAACTTATGTAAAAGAGGTTAATTTGTATAATTGTTATGATCACATACAAAAAAGGGTTTAAGCTATTAGTAGTTATATACTTTTTTTTTCTTTCTAAAATAGGATATACCCAAAAAATACTATTATATGTTATATACATTAAAATAGTATGTTAATATAAATCAACATAACTTGTTAACCGAGAAAAAAAATCTTCATTGCCACGTCAGTTTTTCGGTCATCTTCTCATATCAAATTGTGACGACCCGGAAAATTTTGACTAATTTTAAACCAAACTCTCGATATGATGTAATATTTTCGACTCAATAAGAAAAGTCTGTTAGGTTGGATCTCAAAAATTTTGAACTGTTTCATATATTTAATTGACCTTCGACTATTCCCGACGAGTCACGAACCACTATTTGTAAATAGATATGTATATATATATATATATTTATATAGTAAATGTTATTAATCGTTTGTATGATTTAGTTGTTATATCATTTAATATAGAGTTAGACGTGGTGAATATTAGGTTATAAACCTACTAATGTTTGATTAATTTTAATATTGAATCTATGTTAATTGTCTATGAACTTGGTAGATGATTAAAATTTTTGAGGTTGACATATGCTTTCACATGTAAATATTATTATTGTTGTTGTTATCATAAACATTTACCTTTATCTTAAATGATTGTTGCTTATTGTTTACGAACTATGAAAATGATATTAATTATTACTGATTGATACGGAGTATAGTTATTGGTATTGATTAATATTGATATACTATATGTTATTATGAGAGTAGGTAATTAACAAAACTACAAAATACGATTTCCTTAAATCTTGCTTTCAACTTTAATCATGCATACAAACACGTCATTTTCTTCTGTACCTTTTTAAAAACTTAATGCCCTTATTCAACATCACTTAACATCAACAACTTTAGATAAAGCAAATACTCTTTACAAATATATGAATGAGCGATTACATGAGTCTCGAATTTTCGGTACAAGAGAATAAAGTAGAGGTGGCTAATTACATTTAAAACACTTTCTTTTCACATCTCAATCACATAACCTTCCGATGATTTTCCTATTTACACAGTATATCATGTGAATTGAATTATTAGAATGGACCTGTTTCAACTTTTTCATATTCAACATCTCTATATATATTTAATCACATAGTATAATGAGGAATCATAAAAGTTTGATCACTCTCCTTCTTCTTCTACAAATAACCGCCACCTTGCACCACTCACCACCCATCGGCCACCATGAACCACCATGGTTCCTACATCACCCTGGGTTCTTTCTTTTTATTCTTCGCGAAATATTAAAACATCACCACTTTCATCACCCATATCACCAACACCGAAGTCACCCTTCATATCACCTTCTATAACCACCTTTTTACAATCAAGCCACCTGCTACCCGTCTTCCACAACAAACCAACATTATCTGCTGCTGCAAACCTACTGATACGGCTGCTACCATGCTGATTACTCTTCTGTTTCTATCAGGAATCACCCAAAACAAACCATACATCCCCTCACCACCTCAATGAACACCACTAACACACACCATCGTCCAACCCTGGCTACTACTGCTACAGTTGCTGCACTACTTCTGTTTTCTATTCAAACCGTCCAAGAATTCACCTACAATGATCTAGTCACCTTCAACGACACCACCACTACCCTAACCGTTGACTTCCTCAACGACCATCACCACCACAAAAACCAAACCCAAAACCCTTTTTATTATTGTTGTATCTATTTACCACTAAGTACTATTCGATAAACACAATCCAAAGAACACTAAACTGTCGTGAATAGCAGCCCAATTGCCACCCTGCTACTTTCAATTCCTGTTTGAAACCCACATTCACAATCACCATCGAAACCCACCAAACTAAATCAACATCATTAAAGCATAAGTTTGTTGTTTCGTTTTCTGTTAAACCACAGACCCGTTTCCTGTTCGACAAATATTACCCAAACCAAACACCCTGTTGTTGTAGACAATCAAGAACCCACGAAAACTACTTCATATATGTTGCTACTGTTACTCGTTTCTATACAGTTCCGATCATCCAAACAAAAACCCACAAAAATTAACCTAATCCCTAAAAATACAATTAAGTTCATAACTCAAAATCGTAACTATGTACACAATTTCAGCATAACCAATTCAATCGATCTAATAAGATCCCTAGCATACAAATGAATTAAACAGAAATCGAATTACTTACATAGATCCTTGAGTGAATGTCGATCGCCATAGTTTGATCATGATTTTTGAGTTGTGTCTGTTATAAATTGATAAACGATGATGAATAATAAGGGTAAACGATGGTGTTAGATGTTTGATGATGATGATAATCACGATGAAGACGATGATGATGAATTCGTATAAAGCGTGTCTGCTCGAGACCTTCGTACGCCATTTAATCCGACCGATTTATACAGTGTTGGACTCATAGGATCGATCAATTTAATGGGTTGATGATTTGGGCTTCTTAAATTAGGATATTGAACTAAAGCCCACATGTTTTTAAATGGTATATCTTTATTATTATTATTATTATTATTATTATTATTATTATTATTATTATTATTATTATTATTATTATTACACTAATACTAATATTGATTTTATGAATATTATCATTAATAATATAATTAAGATTATGAATGTATGAGTTTTAATAAGGTTATAAACATAAAAATAAAAAGTATAAATACAAATATTAAAATGAGAATGAGTGATTAAAATTATATTTAAGATACGATTTAAATTAATTATTAAGTATTATTATCATTAATATTATTACTAATATTATTATGATCATCAATATTATTATTATTATGATTATGATTAGTATTATTATAAATTATTAACATCTATATTAATTTAACAAAATATTATTATTACTTTCTATTAACAATATTTTTTTATAACAACTAAATATTTTCTAAATAAGAATACATTTATTACAAATTAAATATATAATATATATAAATTAAAGAATAAATTTGTTCGAATACAATTATATGTATTAATATATATACCTGATATAGGTTCGTGAATCCGAGGCCAACTTACACTTGTTCAATGATGTTATATGTATTTTTACTACGAAATACAGTATGGTGAGTTCATTTGCTCCCTTTTACTCATTACATTTTTGGGCTGAGAATACATGCACTGTTTTAATAACTGTTTTACAATATTTATATGTGTGAGTTTCATTTGCTCCCTTTTTATATATATTTTTGGGCTGAGAATACATGCGCTGATTTATAAATGTTTTACGAAATAGGCACAAGTACTAAAACTAATTCTATGTGGGTTTAAACCAGAAATATACCCTTAGCTTGGTAACATTAAACTACTTGTCTATGTACGGTAGGCGCGAATCCTAAAGATAGATCTATTGGGTCTGACAAACCCCATCCTGACTATGGGATGCTTTAGTACTTCGAGGTTATTTTAAATACACCTGATCAGGTGTACTTCAGAGGGTAAAACATGAACGTTAAAGCTTGTTACCGGGTGCCTACAACTTATAGAATACTTTTATACACTTGCGAGTGTACATATATTTATAAACGGAAATCTTGTGGTCTATTGATATATTGAAATGATTGATATGATAAACCTATGAACTCACCAACCTTTTGGTTGACACTTTTAAGCATGTTTATTCTCAGGTACGAATTTCGCTGTGCATTTGCTCTTTTTAAGAACATTACTTGGAGTTGATCATCGCAATGGGACCAGATGTTGATGATTTCGTCCAGGTGGATAAGGACGGGTTATTACATGTGGTATCAGAGCGTTGGTCCTAGCGAACCAGGTCTTGCATTAGTGTGTCTAATTGATAGCTGTTAGGATGTATTAGCAAGTCTGGACTTCAACCTTAGCCACATATTATAAGTTTTGCTTATCATTTCTTGTCGGAAATTACCTGCTTATCATTCCTAAGTCTAGACACGACTTCCTGCATTTTTTTATAGATAGTGTACAGATAAATTCATATCCTAGTGTATCAGTTACTGTAAACTTTGCTTGACACGTTTCCTTATTTTTCTTCGTATTCTATGGGATCTTTTGTACTATAGATAGGTATTCTATGTAATTAGAATATCATCCGACATCCCGAAATTCATTTCCTATCAAAAAATCCTTTATTCATTCGTACGAAATGGAACTCATCACTAGTTCAAGTCCCTCGGATTCCGATATGGATTTTCACTCGAGATCTGAAGACAACGTCACTAGAATGAATCAACCAATCAGCCATCCTCAATTTATCTGATGGGTTCGTAGTCGACTTAACTAATAGAGACAAGAAGAAGGCGATCCTTTCCACCAATCAAATTCACCTCTTGACGTAGAACCTGAAGCACTTATCGGTGAACCTATTAGAAACACCATTTTCTCTCTCATTTCCCGAATATCTTGCCATGATTATATACTATCTCAAATTCTAAATCTTATTCATCCGCTCATTCTGACCGACAATCATTCCGGAGTAATAGAAGAAGTCAATGAGCTTCGCGCTCGAGTAGTGGCTTTGGAGAATATGGTGTAAAATGTACCAGCTTCAGCAACATCACCGGCACCAACAGTACCACCAACAACCCAAGTTTCAACATCACATGCCTCAACATCTCATTCTGTACCTCGAGCATAATCATCGTTCTACGTATCGTTCTACACCGACTATCTTTGTTCTACATATCGTTCTATATCAATTACCTTTGTTCTACACGACGATTTTATAATCTCTAATATTTTAGAGATTATGTATTCTAGTTCTAACGGTAAATCAAATGAGTTTAATATCATATTAACTCATTAAATCCATGATTACATCTGAAGAAAATATATATGTAAGTATATTTTCATAAAGATTGTAATTAAAAAAAAATTCTTTTGTACAAACTTTAATGGTGAAAATATTTTAACGGGTAGGTAATACCCGAGGAATATTTAGTTTCACATTAATAAGTTACACTGTACATTCTTCGAATCTGATTCAACAGTCATTTACTATCCTACTTACATCCACATATATACGAATTCGTTCACCACGGAATAACCATTTTCATTCAATTTCATATTGGATTTTGACTTCTCAGAATCCAACAAGTGGCATAATGAAGAAAACATTGGACAAAATAAAATTTGTTAGAAACAAACACATTAACTACGGAAAAAAAAAATTGTTAAGAATCCACGCTAACTGTTCCTAGCTAACTGGTTACATTTTAATTATCGCAATTTAATTATCGCAATTTACATTCTCGCAATTTTATTTATCGTCATTTAATTTCTGTTATTTATTTTACGCACTTTAAATATCGGGACATGTATACAAGGTTTTGACATATCATATCGACCCATCTATATATATATTTCGGAACAACCATAGGCACTCTATATGCAAATGTTGGTGTTAGCTATACAGGGTTGAGGTTGATTCCAAAATATATATATAGTTTGAGTTGTGATCGAGTCTGAGACCGGTACACGGGTCATGATACGTATTAATTAATTCGAATATTATATATTAAAATTATATATGAATTATTGGACTGTTGGACTATTGGACTATTGGACTGCTAACATTGGACAATTAAAATGAATTTAAATATTGATTATAACCTATGAAACTAAACAACTCTTCTAGTTTGCCACTTGATTTCATCTTAAACCTCATTTGAATCTTGACGATTCCAATCCATGTTCAAATCTTTCATGATTCTTGAAAACACCTCGATCGAGAGGATGAACCAGCCGCACTTCATCTACGAAAGACATCCACGGAAGAAGAGATTGACGCATATAGTTATGCACCTGAAAACTCTCGGAAACTGAATAAACGTTTAACACATAGCTGTGTTAATTCCTTTAGTGTTATTATTACCCAAAATAACTTCGCAATCCCTTTCCAAAGTAGCCAATTTTGTCACAGCTCCAGCAAGTCAACTCCGACTTTTCATTCGATTCAACCTTATTATAACATTGTTATATATGCGTGCTCATTTATTGTTAACAGAGAACCTTTTATATTCCACCATACTACCATCAGCATTTAATCAATCTCAAAACACAGTTCTCTTGAAACCACCTCGGAATGATAACCGACGATTCAGATATGGCTACATTAAATGCAGAGGAAACAGTAAAATTGTAGATGGCCTAATTGGCCAAGAGTTTGATGATAAAGAATGGAGAGTTGGGAACGTTTGATAGAAGATTTGGTACTGAAAAACGGATTGAACTAACCAAGAAGGAGACCAAGGACAAATACAAGGACCAAACCCTATATTTAAAGAATCCAGGTAATTCTGGATCCGATGAAATCTCTAGAGAATATCTTGCTCCGTACCCACGTTAAAATCTTGCGGAAATTTTTTTCTTATCACCTTTCGAACTTAGAAATTCCAAAATATCATCATAAATATCCTCGATATTTCTGAGGGTATATTTATAAATATTCTTGTTCGAAATTATCTACCTCTTTGTATTTCTGAATTTCATTATATTGGAAACTTCTGTAAAGTCTAAGTATAAATTATGAATGAATTGTGGAGAAGTGTTGGGAACTGAAGCATGAGTTAGTATAATATAATGTGCTTGGCCAACGTGATTATATTACAGTAAGCCATGCTGAGTTTCTAATGAAACATGATGATTCACAGACTATAACGTCATCATATGCCATGTCACTCGACTCTTTAATTCTACTTAATTTCTAAGCATATCACGGAAATATTTTCTTGATATTTTTGTTCTTCCGTAACTCCGACAATCTGCTAATAAATCGTGCGATTACATTTTCTTTCTGATTAGAAGATTTCTTTAAATTCCATGAATTCTGGAAATTCACCATGACTACGTCAAAAATTATGATGAAACTTATTTTCCTCATTCCACTATTTTGTGATAGCTTCACTCATACGCTTCGAGTAATCGGATCATTTTATCCATATTACTCTATGGTAATAAAATCCTATCTATCAACACATATCCATCATGAAAACATTTTTATGGTTAGCCATGACGACCTCGATCAAATTTCGGGGACGAAATTTCTTTAACAGGTAGGTACTGTGACGACCCGGAAAATTTTGACTAATTTTAAACCAAACTCTCGATATGATGTAATATTTTTGACTCAATAAGAAAAGTCTGTTAGGTTGGATCTCAAAAATTTTGAACTGTTTCATATATTTAATTGACCTTCGACTATTCCCGACGAGTCACGAACCACTATTTGTAAATAGATATGTATATATATATATATATATATATATATATTTATATAGTAAATGTTATTAATCTTTTGTATGATTTAGTTGTTATATCATTTAATATAGAGTTAGACGTGGTGAATATTAGGTTATAAACCTACTAATGTTTGATTAATTTTAATATTGAATCTATGTTAATTGTCTATGAACTTGGTAGATGATTAAAATTTTTGAGGTTGACATATGCTTTCACATGTAAATATTATTATTGTTGTTGTTATCATAAACATTTACCTTTATCTTAAATGATTGTTGCTTATTGTTTACGAACTATGAAAATGATATTAATTATTACTGATTGATACGGAGTATAGTTATTGGTATTGATTAATATTGATATACTATATGTTATTATGAGAGTAGGTAATTAACAAAACTACAAAATACGATTTCCTTAAATCTTGCTTTCAACTTTAATCATGCATACAAACACGTCATTTTCTTCTGTACCTTTTTAAAAACTTAATGCCCTTATTCAACATCACTTAACATCAACAACTTTAGATAAAGCAAATACTCTTTACAAATATATGAATGAGCGATTACATGAGTCTCGAATTTTCGGTACAAGAGAATAAAGTAGAGGTGGCTAATTATATTTAAAACACTTTCTTTTCACATCTCAATCACATAACCTTCCGATGATTTTCCTATTTACATAGTATATCATGTGAATTGAATTATTAGAATGGACCTGTTTCAACCTTTTCATATTCAACATCTCTATATATATTTAATCACATAGTATAATGAGGAATCATAAAAGTTTGATCACTCTCCTTCTTCTTCTACAAATAACCGCCACCTTGCACCACTCACCACCCATCGGCCACCATGAACCACCATGGTTCCTACATCACCCTGGGTTCTTTCTTTTTATTCTTCGCGAAATATTAAACCATCACCACTTTCATCACCCATATCACCACCACCGAAGTCACCCTTCATATCACCTTCTATAACCACCTTTTTACAATCAAGCCACCTGCTACCCATCTTCCACAACAAACCAACATCATCTGCTGCTGCAAACCTACTGCTACGGCTGCTACCATGCTGATTACTCTTCTGTTTCTATCAGGAATCACCCAAAACAAACCATACATCCCCTCACCACCTCAATGAACACCACTAACACCCACCATCGTCCAACCCTGGCTACTACTGCTACAGTTGCTGCACTACTTCTGTTTTCTATTCAAACCGTCCAAGAATTCACCTACAATGATCTAGTCACCTTCAACGACACCACCACTACCCTAACCGTTGACGTCCTCAACGACCATCACCACCACAAAAACCAAACCCAAAACCCTTTTTATTATTGTTGTATCTATTTACCACTAATTACTATTCGATAAACACAATCCAAAGAACACTAAACTGTCGTGAATAGCAGCTCAATTGCCACCCTGCTACTTTCAATTCCTGTTTGAAACCCACATTCACAGTCACCATCGAAACCCACCAAACTAAATCATCATCATTAAAGCATAAGTTTGTTGTTTCATTTTCTGTTAAACCACAGACCCGTTTCCTGTTCGACAAATATTACCCAAACCAAACACCCTGTTGTTGTAGACAATCAAGAACCCACGAAAACTACTTCATATATGTTGCTACTGTTACTCGTTTCTATACAGTTCCGATCATCCAAACAAAAACCCACAAAAATTAACCTAATCCCTAAAAATACAATTAAGTTCATAACTCAAAATCGTAACTATGTACACAATTTCAGCATAACCAATTCAATCTATCTAATAAGATCCCTAGCATACAAATGAATTAAACAGAAATCGAATTACTTACATAGATCCTTGAGTGAATGTCGATCGCCATAGTTTGATCATGATTTTTGAGTTGTGTCTGTTATAAATTGATGAACGATGATGAATAATAAGGGTAAACGATGGTGTTAGATGTTTGATGATGATGATAATCGCGATGAAGACGATGATGATGAATTCGTATAAAGCGTGTCTGCTCGAGACCTTCGTACGCCATTTAATCCGACCGATTTATACAGTGTTGGACTCATAGGATCGATCAATTTAATGGGTTGATGATTTGGGCTTCTTAAATTAGGATATTGAACTAAAGCCCACATGTTTTTAAATGGTATATCTTTATTATTATTATTATTATTATTATTATTATTATTATTATTATTATTATTATTATTATTATTATTATTACACTAATATTAATATTGATTTTATGAATATTATCATTAATAATATAATTAAGATTATGAATGTATGAGTTTTAATAAGGTTATAAACATAAAAATAAAAAGTATAAATACAAATATTAAAATGAGAATGATTAAAATTATATTTAAGATACGATTTAAATTAATTATTAAGTATTATTATCATTAATATTATTACTAATATTATTATGATCATCAATATTATTATTATTATGATTATGATTAGTATTATTATAAATTATTAACATCTTTATTAATTTAACAAAATATTATTATTACTTTCTATTAACAATATTTTTTTATAACAACTAAATATTTTCTAAATAAGAATACATTTATTACAAATTAAATATATAATAAATATAAATTAAAGAATAAATTTGTTCGAATACAATTATATGTATTAATATATATACCTGATATAGGTTCGTGAATCCGAGGCCAACTTACACTTGTTCAATGATGTTATATGTATTTTTACTACGAAATACAGTATGGTGAGTTCATTTGCTCCCTTTTACTCATTACATTTTTGGGCTGAGAATACATGCACTGTTTTAATAACTGTTTTACAATATTTATATGTGTGAGTTTCATTTGCTCCCTTTTTATATATATTTTTGGGCTGAGAATACATGCGCTGATTTATAAATGTTTTACGAAATAGGCACAAGTACTAAAACTAATTCTATGTGGGTTTAAACCAGAAATATACCCTTAGCTTGGTAACATTAAACTACTTGTCTATGTACGGTAGGCGCGAATCCTAAAGATAGATCTATTGGGTCTGACAAACCCCATCCTGACTATGGGATGCTTTAGTACTTCGAGGTTATTTTAAACACACCTGATCAGGTGTACTTCAGAGGGTAAAACATGAACGTTAAAGCTTGTTACCGGGTGCCTACAACTTATAGAATACTTTTATACACTTGCGAGTGTACATATATTTATAAACGGAAATCTTGTGGTCTATTGATATATTGAAATGATTGATATGATAAACCTATGAACTCACCAACCTTTTGGTGGACACTTTTAAGCATGTTTATTCTCAGGTACGAATTAAGTCTTTCGCTGTGCATTTGCTCATTTTAAGGACATTACTTGGAGTTGATCATCGCAATGGGACCAGATATTGATGATTTCGTCCAGGTGGATAAGGACGGGTTATTACACAAATACCGGCAAAAAAAATCAATTATTAATAAGATCAAACCATTTGTTTCAAATCCAAAATAATTCTTACTCCGTATTTGATTTTTATTTTCTTTACTACGTATTTGATTTTTATAAATTCTATTCATCTCGAACGAGATATCCTCAAGATGTTAGATTGTTAGGCACGTTTGCATATAATACGTATTGTTATTTTTATGGATCTCCATACCATACAACAGTCACTAGATCTGTTAAGTGAGCAGCACAGGTTGACCTAGTACTTTTTCGTCTAGCTTTATACGGAGTATTTTTTATTACTCCAATAATATGTAAATGGGGCGAAATGGGCATGGTGGTGGTTGGGGTTGGATCTCGGGTCAGAACTAGCAACTGTTGATAGAACTGAGAAAAGGGTAGGTTAGGGTCTAAATGACACTTGAAGACTGATTTCATCAAGTTATGAGCATTTTTTCGAAAAATTGTTACTAAAGCCGACTTATTTTAGTAATTTGGTTATGTGTTTGTGAAATCCACCAATGGGTTTATATTTGGAATGACCTAACGCAACTAACTGCAAATTTTGATGAATTTTCGTTAAGATTTGAGGTATTTTCGATTTGCACCACCTGAACATGGTTTTTTGGAAACCTAAGAAACTCTATGTTGTTTTATGGGTGTTGTATTGAGGATCTTACCATTATATCCGACAGGGCACCGGCAATAGTTGCTGGCATATCAATTGTTTTTCCAGAAGTATTTCATGCACTATTTTGTCGTCAGTTGTTGGGGAACCTCAAAAGCGTATCTAAAAGGGTTAGAAGTTACGAATGACACTACTGGAAGATGTGCACAACGTATAGTGTTAAAGTTCAAATGAGAAAAAAAAAATCAGGAGAACCGCGAGAACCAACCAATTATATAGTTTTTCATATATCATTCATTTCAATCATGTGTGAACATTGTTCAAGTTATGCATAGCTAGCCAAACCACAATGGCATGTTTTGGAATGCAGTGTGCCTGCCATATTACCATGTACCATTTAACTATTGAATCGTTCCTTCTAAAATCAAGTCATGTTTTCTTGGTCAAGTAATTCATTTTCTTAGTTACCCATAATACTTTATCCCTTGCACCTTCATTTAACCATGCTACATTTAGTTATGTAATTTCGGGGTATAACTCATTCCACTCCTGAGGCCATTTTGATCGATTATTCTCTATCATATCTACTAACGTTGGTTCCTCATTAAGACACGCATTGACGCATAATATATATCTATGTTCGTCAAGTGATCAATCAAAGGACTATTTGTAGTCCATTTATCAAACCACATTGATGTACTTCTTCCATCACCAAGTAAATGAAAGATTATGTTCTTTATAACATCTCTCATTTTCAGCATTTGTATATATGTAGCCCCAACTATCATTTGCATTTGCTTGGGCTTCCCATATACTTCTACCTTTGAGCTTGACAAGATTGACCCATTCGACCCATAAAAATTAGGGAAATTGTTCAAAATACACTTTTTTTAAGGCTTCAAACAAAATACACTTTTTTAAAAAAATTTGTCTTTTTACACCATTCAGTAGACGGAATTTCTGTCTACCACATTTATCTGTCGTCTACTACCATTTTTACAAAGTAGTAGACAGTAACAACAAGGTAGTAGACAGTGAGAACAAAGCAGTAGACAGCCAATTACAAGGTAGTTGACCGTCTACTGCCTTGTTGTTATTGTCTACTACCTTGTTGTAGGTGTCGACACCAATAATACATATCAGTCGACACCTACAACAAGGTAGTAGACAGTAACAACAAGGCAGTAGACGGTCAGCTACCTTGTAATTGGCTGTCTACTGCTTTGTTCTCACTGTCTACTACCTTGTTGTTACTGTCTACTACTTTGTAAAAATGGTAGTAGACGACAGATAAAGGTGGTAGACAGAAATCCCGTCTACCGAATGGTGTAAAAAGGCAAATTTTTTTAAAAAAGTGTATTTTGTTTGAAGCCTTAAAAAAAGTGTATTTTCATCAATTTCCCTAAAAACTGTTGTTTGATCTATAAGTTCTTTTAACACATAACTTTTAATAACTTCATATTATATTATGTATTGATGAATGTGTTTATTTACAATAAGTTAATGAATTTTCTTTGACATCATTGTTGAGAGCTAAGATGGTTACTTTTCACTTGTTCATCTATAAGTTTTTAGTATTTTATCAAAAAATAAAATAAGTTTTGGCTGTTGGTATTCAAAAAATATTTTTGAATACTGATTTATTCATATACAATGATGTATTCATATACAATGAATGTGTTTATTTAGAATAATATTTATGAATATGAATATACATATACATTGTTATTTGTTATTATGGTAAAAATGAAAAATGAATTGAGAATCTGTAGTTTTTGCATAATTCAAAAATGAAGAGATATATGAAGCCATGAAAGAGGATATCCTTTTCTAGAACTACTACTACTACTGTGAACAAATTTATTGATCCAAAAGCAAGCCACAAACGAATAACCAACAGAAAGTAATTTAATACCCTGTTTAAATGATTTATTTATTATCATTTATCATAATCATAATCATGATCATGATTCATAATAATACTGATCAAACAACTCACTAGCTGTTTGAAGTATCCTTATTTGGTGGTGTTGGTGTGACATAAATGACAACACCCAAAATCCACAACATAAAGAGAATGTGTAGGCATCGGTACATACCGGGGTCTACTCTATCAACAATAACAAATTCTAAATCTCTTCAAATAAGTAAAGAGACAACTGAAAGAGAGTAGAGAACAACAAAAGTTACGACCTCCATAGTTTTTACCGCCTATCTCTCTTTTGCGAGCAAAAATAGTTGTATTCATTCAAAGATACTATTATTATTATTAAGATGTTTTTCAATCAGATATCCTCATCTCTACTCCAAGGAGATCTTTAACCACCTCATATGACACAAACGCAATCGCTATGGATGGAACCACCTGTTTTTCCAAATATAAGTATAAATTTGCATTAGAATAGTTTCCAAAGGGCCAAATTTATACTTAAAATAAACCATACTAACCACATAAAGAATAAACACAGTTGGCTATTTAGTTAATAGCCAAAAGCTAATAACTTCTGCACATTGGGGCTATCATAATTTCATTTAATCAAGTCAAAACTAACTCAGGGTTAAAGAAATTGGAATTACTCGGCGTGTACTGGGTCAAAACTCGAGATTACTCCGTAAATCGGTCAAAACTCAGTATCAGTCAAAGTCAAACTTGGTCAACATTGGTCAAACTCGGTCAAAACTCAGGATTACTCCAGAAAATCAGTCAAAACTCAGCATAAAATCAGGACTACTCTGAAAATTGGTCAAATCCAAACAGTCAACATTGTACTCGGTCAAATTTGGTCAACTTTGATCAAAACTCAGCATAAAATCAGAATTACTATGAAAATCAGTCAAAACTTGGTCAAAATCTGTCAAAGTCAAACTTGGCCAACATCCAAATACTCCCCGAGTTGCCAAGTACTCCCTAAAAAGTCCAGACCGATTACCCCCTTTGTATCAATTTTTGTAGCCTTAAACAACCATGCAAGATAATTTTTATAAGACCAGTCACCTTTTATCAAAAATTTTGCAAAGTTGGTTACTTTTTCAGCTACAATTAGACCCAAAAAGCTAACAACACACACTAACCTTAACCGAGTTAGGAACCAATCCCTTATACAAGGCACCAAAACCCTCGTACCGAACCGTTTTCCTAAACGCATCAACCATTCCGGTGTACTCGAGAGCCGATTTGCCGTCTGCAGTAACAACAGAACCTGCATGTTTCCAACCAACCATTTGCATTCTTCGACGAATCACATCGAGAGGATACGCAACTGTTTGTCCAACTGTACCGGCTGCGGCCCCACATGCAAGCTTTGTTGTCACACTCAACTCGGTGTCTTCAACTAGTCCAAATGGTCTTGTTTTAACCAACCAGTCTTTTAATGATTCGTAGACTGCAAAATTAAGACCAACATATGGTACCTAAAAACCACAACGAACAAGACATTGTTAAAGCTCTTGATACATATTATTGAGAAACATGTGGCTCACTTATTGTGTCAAAATGGACCTGGTCCAAACAGGTCGAATTGGGTCGGTTTATGTTTACATGATACAGTTTTGTCCAAATTTAATACATGACTTCCATTTATAAGTAGAGTTTCAAACATGATGCCAACTTATAAATTGTTTAAATATAGATAGAATGTTTCCAAACAGGTCGAATTGGGTCAGGTTAAAACTCTTATTACAGTTTGAAATAACTTTTAAGTTATTTCAACAGAATACAAACCAGACCAGCCGATTCATAACAAAATGGGTAGAAATCACCACCTGTAGACAGTGACAACCCTTAAACCTAAGGATATAGAATGTAATATTCAGCACAACACAAGTTCATAGGGGCAAGATCACAACATATTTAGGTTTTTAAACTTTTTTTTTTTTTTTGAAAGATTTAGGTTTTTAAACTTACAACACCAATAACAGAAGGAAGCCATCCTTTGTATAATGCACGTGGACCTTCTTCACGAAGCACAGTTCTAAGAGCATGTGCAATTCCTCGATATTGGCTTGAAGATTTATCAGTCTGAATACATCAAACCATTAACAACATTACGTATCAATAATAAGTGAACAGTTGTTTAATTAGTGGATATAAGCGTCGAATACCTGCACAGTAATTCGACCTCGGACCAAATCCATTGGGTAAGTTGCTGACATGGCAATTATTCCAGCACATGCACCAGCTCCAAGACGTAACAGAGGGGTAAGCTCAGCATCCTCTGTTAAAATAAAGAAAAAAATCATACTCTTTTAGTTTCACATGTGAGCAGATACGTGTTGACTCGATTTAATAAACGTAAGTTTACAAAAAATATATCATTTTCGTACCATTTCCAGGTTGTTGCCGGTAGAGCCATAAAATTCCCCTGTTTATCATAATGGGTAAGAATATTGAATCAAAGTTAAGTTAAAAGATATACCATCTACCATATGTAACAGTTAATGGAAACAAAAACTATAACAGAATTTATAAATGAAGAAGATGCAGGAATACATACTTTGATGCCTCCTCGTAACTAAAGAATTTGACAGCAGAGTTTGGAACAATACGAGCACAATTAGTGCCATTTCCTTTAAACAATCCACGAAAACCCTCTGTTCTCCATATATATTTCAACCCCTGGATCGTACCATTATATTTTATTGCATGATGATTTTGAACCTACAAAAAGAGCCAATCGAGTGTGTTGAGCATTCCAATATTTTCTCAAAGGGTAAGGTGTGAAACAAGGTTATCTATACTTATCTCAGTTTGGTTATATGCTTATTAAAATGGCTTTATAAGAGAGAACAATTTAACATCTTGTATCTGATTTTAATTTTAATTACATTTATTCATGCTTATTCCTTTGACCCATTTCCCTTTCATGTGGTTAGCTATGGTTGGTTTCTTCTATCCTACCTGTTATTATCCAAATAACACAACTTAATGCCCAATACCATTACCACAACATAACTATTAAGACTAAATTACCAAACTTTCATCATATACTTCAGTTTTTTTAAACTCTGTTATGCCACTTTTCATAAGCGGCAATGAGCGAATTAATAATTATTAACTGTTAATGGAAAAAGATACCAACAAGATAGACGGTCTACCTGGAGCAAAATTTTTAGTCGTTCTAGAGGAGCAACTGCAGTTCTTGATCTAAACCATAACATAACGAAAAAAAATTAAAATCGGTAATCGGTAATTAACCAGTCATAGTGGAGCTATAAATCAATCAAATTCATATAAACCAATCAAATTCATATATATATTGGAAAGCAATCAAATTTTTGAGAGAAATATTATTAGGTAAAATCTAAAAGACGTAAATTAACATAAATCTTTCCAGGGAACAGACACAAAATCTACCCCAAATAATTCAATCATGAGCTCTATATAATAAAATGTATCTATATATATCAACAATTCAAATTAATCAATCAATAAATATAAATAAATAAATAAAGATGAAGGAACTAACACTCCACCAGCAACGCCGCCGGCGACGAGAGATTTACAGATACTGAGTAAGGCATGGCGGCTGGGGGCTTTAACGCCTTCACTAGCAATCTTAGCTTCTTCAGCAAGATTAGCGATCGTAGCGCTTGTTTTCCCTACCACATCTTCAGACGCCATTTCAAAGGCCTAAAACCCTAGGTATAATTAATTTACTATAATAACTATAATTAAAAATTAAAAATAAACTATATAATTAATTAAAAGCTATATCGAAACCCTAACCCTACCGTAAACTAATAATCTAATAGCATAAGATTCGCCGTCGCAGAGGCTGCTTCCGGCGATCTCAGTATATGTTAAATAAAAATAACGAAAATACAAATACAAATACAAAAATTGAATGAAAGTGAAATGTGATGGAAAAAAATGAGTTTTATGTATGCTCTGTGTGTGTGTTTTGTAAGTTGGTGTACGCGCGCGCGTGGTGGATTAATTATTGGTAGTGGGCGAGCGTCCGCACTAATTATTGGACTGTATTTATCGTTCCAACATGTATTATTTTAAGCACCAAAGTCGAATGGCAGCCCAAAATGCTAATGAAAGATCGATTAAGTACTTGTCTTTAAGTTAGGGTTAAGAGTGTACTATATAATTTGTTTGTATATCGACAAAATATTAAAGTTTGGTTAAAATGCAAGACCACACTACCTATAGATAAATTTTTTATATTATTTTTTTTTTTTAAAAGCAAACTAAACTATTATATTAAATATATACAAATTTACAAGAATGAGGAGATGCGGGGCAAAAACAAAAGCCACCAACATCACCTGCGAATACACACAAAGCAGCCTCACAGCTTGCTGATGCACAATTACAACTTAAACACTAAACATATACACACTAAACATGTACACACATTCAACATATACTCCACGAAAAAGATCGACGCAAACTCAATCACCCAGGATCAAAAGTATTAGTACAGTTCACTCCCACCCTGGATGGATTGAGTAGCCATTGTGTCCACTCAGATACTTTATGTTTCGAACGGTTGTTAATCCACTCGTATGACATGACTTGAACTTCATTTATTAACTTTGGAGGTGCCCAAGCCTCATTACGGAATACTTTTTGGTTTCTGTTTTTCCAAATTAAGTACCCCGTCACCCACTCTATCGCCTGCCAATTTTTTTTCGATGACCCGAATGCCCACCAGAACCGATACCAATGAATGAGTTCTGCAAGTTAGCGTTTACTGGAAAGCTTAACCCCCACCATTTGTAGATGCCTACCCAAATCTCTTTAGCAAACTTACAAGATTAGAGCATGGTCCACATAGGACATAAGAGTGTATCTAGATCAACGCCTTTTCTGTCCAGCTCAACTCTAGTCAGAATTCGGCTTCTAGTTGCCCTCCAAATGAAAATGCCTACCTTTTTGCACCATTCATAATTAATGACACAATTTGCTCCAATTTGCTCCAAAAATATTATATATATTATATATTGAGAAAAACATGAGGATAGAATATAGTTCATGTCAAGCTAGAAACAACCCTAGTACCTATAGACAACTGATTACAGTATTAAATATTGATACAATCCTATTGTATTTCTTAGAAAAATTAAAGTTTCACGTCATAGTTATTTCAACACTTACTACAAAGATAACCACGCAGGCTTGCCTGAGTGGTCACCGAGTTGTCCGATGAAGCAGACCACCCGGGTTCAATTTCTGGCTATGCCAAATTGTTCAAAAAGGGAGTGTGACTTGAGAGTGCGCATAATGCGCAATTCACCGGTACCAGGTCTCGCGCTCGGGAGGCTTGATTACCCGAGGTTTTACCTTCTATGGGGGAGCCAATGTGCTCGTTCATATGAAAGTTTCCTCGCTTACCAAAAAAACTTACTACGATGATTGATTAAATACTAGGAAAATCATACTATCGGGTGGAATTTTGAGTGAATTGAGGTTCTTTCTGCCTTTAACTATCGAGTCTTTTCTTTGTGTTTTATTTCGTTGATATTTGTATATATCATGGGCTTTGATCCGTTATGTTGTAATTCCTTTTAATTTTTAATATAATTTTGGCTTTCAAAAAAATAAAAATCACTAAAGGGCCCTTGGTCTAGCGGTATGAGAGGAACCCTTCAACCAAGAGGTTGTGGCTTCAAGCATCACCTGAGGCAGTGATATGTAAATATTCGTGGGTTCGTGTGTGTGAGATGTAAATATTCGTGAGTTCGTGTGTAGATTGTAGGTTTGCCTTAAAAAAAATATCATATTATCCATGATATACTTTTTAGACCAACTATATCCCACTATATTATTTAATTTATTTGTTTGTACAAATGTTAATGTCTCTAGTACAATTATTTATAATAGGATGTGTAATGGAAGGGTTTCACAGGAAAAAAAAAAAAAAAAAAAAAAAAGAAAGAAAAAAAGAAAAAAGGCAACGTACCGATGACTTGTGATAGTATGCCCGTGCTATCGACATCTTCCTATAACTTGAACGTCGTGTGAATAATGGACCATTGGCGGCGAATGATATTTGAGATGTTTTTGTTGCATGTGTTGATCTTAAATTTGTCTTTCAAGGCCTGCTAAACTTTATGTAAGACAATTGATGCCTCGTCTGTAGCTATAATGGGCTTATCATTTATCAAGCAAAAGCTATAATGGGTTGTCAAGGAAAAGCTATAAGCGCTTGTGTGGTTTTGTTTGAAAGCTTATACAACTTCCGTCAGGTTTAAAACTCATGAAATTTGATTCCACTATTTTAATGACGTCTAGCATTTTTTTTAACCCATTCATTGGTCAGAGGTCTATTCAGATGCAATCTTTCTATCCATAAAACATTGAAAGGAATGACTTTCTCTACTCTTGAGGGTGTTTTACTTTTGGTGAAGAAATGACATCTCTTTATTCTAGGATAGCGAAAAGATTGTCTACATCTTAGCTCCTCCATACACCACTTTCGTGAGACTGAATTTTGTTGTTGATGTTGAAAATAAAAACATTCGAACTACATAAACACATATACTACCAAGAACATCAAAAGAGTTTGGTATTATTTAGTCATAACAAAATGACGTGAATACCCTTAAAAATTATGTGAATGGACAACCCAGGCCAAAGCGAACAGTAATCTCATGGGGTTAGTAGTAAGTTTGTGTAATATTATATGGGGATAATATATACATCGAATAATTTTTTTTTGTAGAACAGCCAAAATTTTATAACTCACAACTTCTTAGTAAGCAATTAAGGAGCAACGAACCACCAAATTACAACGAATTTAACATCCAATCGTTCCACTTTGCATTACATCGACTTTTACTTGTTAAATAATTAAAAGAAATATTACATAAAGAATTAAAAATGACACATTTCTTCATCGTGCGAGGTTGAAAAATAGCACTATTTCAAAATCTCTAAATGTGCCATAATAAGCAAGCAATGATGACGTATAACCTGCTCTTCTTTTCTGCCAACACACGTCAATCTTCGTACCACATTATCCATTCGGACTAAGCGAAAAAACTGGAATTTGCACCCTGACCCAAATCCGCACCTTGCTCCAAAGCTCCATAGAGATGTTACAACCAAACCAGAACGTGATCCAAGCTCTCAACCCGATGATCGCATAAAGCGCATCCAATGATTAAAAACTACATTTGTAAGCATATTTTAAGATCGGAAACGATACTTATTAAACTCAATGTCATCTACCCTTCATTTTCCAAAGACAAAATTTCTCAACACTATAAAAAAGTGCGTCACTACTCACTAGTTCCTTTGCTTTTAATATCGTAATTGAAACTTGAAAGGTCAACATTTAGAAGATTGTTACGAAGTATATATAGTTTTTGACCTAGTCCGTTAGATGAACTCGCCAATCGCCAATCACGTAACCGTGATGCATAACTTATTTTATCTTATCTAGTCAAACGCTAGATTATTTTTCGTTGTCATTTTCTTGTAGTAGGATTAGGATTATAAATTATACGTAAATAATTGCTAAGATAAACAACATATACTTATATTTCTACCCCAAGTTACATCATGTTCCTACGCATATGAAAAGCACAAATTTCACAAAAAAAAAAAAAAGAAAAAAAAATAGTCATTACAGATCTTGAATGATCAACAACCGAATTCGAAAGATTCAAATGAATATATCAAACTTGCGTAAATGATATTTTATTTGTTTTCATCATCGATCATTTTCCATAACTTGCGGACATAGTCCAACGGTTCTTCCCATGTACTTTGTGTCATGAGATATGGAGAGGTCATGAGTTCTATTCTTAGGGATGGCAATTATACAGTAATAATTATAGTTATGGTTATTGTAATCACTTAAAACAACATATATATATATATTTTTTATTAAAAACAACGTTACGTCTTAAGTTGTGTACATTTATTTTCTTTGCGACTTTAATTAATTAATAATTAATATATAGATGATATCTTAATCCTAAAGGCTAAAACCCAAGTTAATCCATGATATTGACAATTGTAGGTGAATAAGAGAAGGAATGATGTACAATAAATATAAATGATTGCTAGGATCACAGAATCATCCACAGTTTTCTTTAACTACATATCTAAACACAAGCTCAATGATAAAACTTACTTTTATTTTTTATGAATCTAGTATTACATTTATACATTAACAAGTTGTACATTACAATTAGTTAATGCATAAATATAATGCATCTATCCTAAATTAACGTGGATAACTCAACTCCCATCCATACAATTACTCCGTAAGAGCTAAATTATTCAGTTTTTGGATCACGGTAAAAGTTAAGAGGATTTTAGATTAGTTGAAATATAAAGTAAACATTTGAAATGACACACCTCAAGATTGTATTGTGGAAATTTTAGATGAGACGAAAGAAGTATATATTCTAAAGTATTTTAAATTGAATGTGAAAGAGAAGGAAAAGTGGAAGATAGGTAAGAAGATGACATTACCCTCAATGCCAGACGCATGACAGAATTTAACCGAAAAAGTTCACGACAATTAGCTACAAAGATCACCAGCTAACTTGTATAATCCACGGTGACAAACTACATCAAAATAAATTAAAAGGACCACCTTACGTAATATGAGATAAACTACATATACCAGCTGTGTAACTTTTTCATAAAACTATAAAAAAAAAATACAAATTTTCTGACAAATTTAATGATTCTATTATGATTTAGTTTCCTTGTCAATTGTAGAACAACAACATACCCAATCTCACATGTGTGACGTATGAGGGAGGTGAGACGTAGACAATCCTTCCTTTATCATAGAATAAAGAGAAATCATTTCTCCACCCCGAGTGAAACACTCACAAGAGTAGAGAAAGTCCTCCCCCTCTCTGTTCGACGGATAAAGAGATTGCTTCCAAGAGGACATCCGGCCCAAAAGCAGGAGAAAATAAATAATAATAAAATAAAATAAAAAATAGAACAAAATAAAACAAAATAAAAAATAATAAACAAATAAAGTAAATAATAAATAATTTAAATAAAAAAATAAAATAGATACATACATGATAAAAAAAAAGTAATAAAAAAGAGACGCCCATGAAAATGGTAGAAGCAAATTTTTATGGGTTTTAAATCAAATCTGGAGTTCAATTTAGCCACTAAGCGGCAGTCAAGTCGCCAATAAATATAAATCGACGCTTGCTGTTGCCTCAAATAATATGGCCATATATATATACACGTAATAATAATAATAATAGTAATAATAATAATAATAGTAAAAAAAAGGTATAAACTATATATATATATATATATATATATATATATATATATATATATATATATATATATATATATATATATATATATTATATATATACAGTTGTGCGGGGCTCAAGACATATCGAGAAATGCTACACTAAAAGAACAATAAACATATATGACCACATACCAATAACCATAAACACACCTAAACAATAACTACAAAACATGAACCTACATACATACCTCCATACATCCACACATGCATACATACATACATACATACATACATACATACATCATACATACATACATACATACATACATACATACATACATACATACATACATACATACATACATACATACATACATACATACATAAATCCGTACCTAAACGCAACATAAAGCAAACATACATGAAACATACTGTGAAGACCCGTCCTAATCCATCCAGATGAAGTCCGTATCGATTATAAACGATTCACAATAGTTGATTACATCGCGAGGTACTTGACCTCTATATGATACATTTTACAAACATTGCATTCGTTTTTGAAAAGACAATATTTCATTTCATCGAAAGTTGACGGCATGCATACCATCTCATAATATATCTAACTATAATTGACTTAATATTAATCTTGATGAACTCAACGACTCGAGTGCAACGTCTTTTGAAATATGACATGAATGACTCCAAGTAATGTTTCTAAAATGAGCAAATGCAGAGCGGAAGATTTCATTCGTACCTGAGAATAACATACTTTCAAGTGTCAACCAAAAGGTTGGTGAGTTCATTAGTTTAACATAAATAATCATTTCCATCATTTTAATAGACCACAAGATTTTCATATTTCAATACACATCCCATACATAGAGATAAAAATCATTCATATGGTGAACACCTGGTAACCGACATTAACAAGATGCATAAGAATATCCCCATCATTCCGGGATCCTCCTTCGGACATGATACAAATTTCGAAGTACTAAAGCATCTGGTACTTTGGATGGGGCTTGTTGGGCCCGATAGATCTATCTTTAGGATTCGCGTCAATTAGGGTGTCTGTTCCCTAATTCTTAGATTACCAGACTAAAAAGGGGCATATTCGATTTCAATCATTCAACCATATAATGTAGTTTCAATTACTTGTGTCTATTTCGTAAAACAGTTATAAAAGCAGCGCATGTATTCTCAATCCCAAAAATATATATTGCAAAAGCATTTAAAAAGGGAGCAAATGAAACTCACCTAATGTATTTTGTAGTAAAAATACATATGACTATATTGAACAACTGAACAATGCAAGGTTGACCTCGGATTCACGAACCTATATCAAGTATATATATTAACACATATAGTAATATTTAAATACGTTTATATATATTAATATTTATATTTATTAATAAATAACTTAATTATGTATATTTATATATTTTAAATAAATACTAATTAATTATATTTTAGATTCATATTTAAAGTGTTTTAATTAAAATATATATAATGTATTAAAATTTATATATATGATTATATAAGTGTATATTTATATATTATATGTAACTTAAATAATAATAATATTTTAGTTTTTTTTTTTTAAAGTAACATTTAATATGGTATATATCTAAAAAAAATCATTATAATAATACTAAAATAATGATAATATTAATATTATTAATAATTCATTTTAAATTATAACCTAATCATTTTCATAATAACATTTGTATTTATAATCTTATAATGATAATAATAATGTTAATAATAATAATAATAATAATAATAATTATTATTATTATTATTATTATTATTATTATTATATTTATTTTCTTATACCTCATATAAAGAACAGATCGAGATGGCAAAATTGAAACGCAGAGGAGAATTGTCGCGGTTTTTAGGGTTCTTTGATTCATCCACAGATCGATCAAACATAAATCATAATTGTTTCATAGGTCATCGATTTATCCTTATCATTGATCAAAGTCTTCATCAGTTTTCAATTATCGTTGATCACTACCCCTCATCAATCGATTAGGTAACCGATCCATCAATTGATTCAAGTAAGTAGTAGATTCAATAATTTTCTCTTAATTACTTAAATCCCTCTATATTTTTGGTATACTTATTTATTCGAACGGAGCAATAATTCATGGATTCCAGGTTTGAAGGATTTATTGATTAGAATAAAAATATAGAAATTTTTAATAGTGTGAACTTGGTATTTTGGTATAGTGAAGATGGTTTTGCGGGTGGTGATTTCTAATGGTTGTGATAGGATTTCAATGATGCTATTATAGTGTCGTCATAGTGTGAACTAAATAGAAAATCATCAAACAGATAGGAGAAAAACAAGATGGCCGTCCACAATGGTTTTTGAACCAACAGTAGTTGAGATACTTTGCAAGTTATGGTTGTGGTGGTTTGAACCAAAACAGAAACTATAACAGTATTTGAGGTTTGTCCTTGATTGTAATAGAAGGTATTGTTTTGTGGGTGAGTGTGTGATGGTATTCTAACTCACACAAGAAAACAGGAGATGAGTTGTAGCACTTAGCAGGACATGTAGCAGCAGCAGCATGTAATGAAAATGATGGTGATGATGTTAGAGACGATAACAGTAGCAGTGACAATAGAAGATTAATAAGTGAGTATTTGGTTAATTGGTTTCCCTGTGAGACTTGTTTGGTGTGAGTTTACAAAAAGGTTGTTGATGTTGTGTTCTAGGATGCTGTAATTGGAGTCCTTTTTTCACTAGAAGGTTGCAGCATATACAGCAGCATAGTGAGTACAAATGTATTCACAGTCGCCTAAATCTCTGTAAGAACTTCTCAACATTTTATATAAAGAGCATAAGGTTACTCATTAGACAAACATATCATGATCTGTATATATTGTTACCTCGTATTATATAAAGTGTTATATAGAAGGAAAGAAGCTTTTATATTTGTTACAATTAACTGTAATTTTATTGTATTGAAACTTATTAACAACCCGTGTTCTATTATTTTCATAGTTAATCATTGTCGGGTTTTTACTACCTTAGATTCTTGATTTGAATTTGATGACTCATCTTACCAGGTATTAGCTTTGTAATGGCTGCAGGTATTATACTAGTTACAGTCATGATAAACTGCAATAACAGCAAGTGTGTAGTGGGTTTTCAAGGGTTGTTATGGTGGTTTGGATTGGTGATCGTAATATGACGGTTTGATGATAGAAGGGTGACTTTGGGTTTGTTTTTACAGCGGACAGCAGCAGCCCCCATGGTGGTTGTTTGTGGATTCAACAAGACAGGAGTAGGAGATAGATAGGGACGTTGTTCTTGGTGGTTTGAGGTTACTGTGGGGTGGTGTTGGGTTTTCCTTTGGGTGCAGGAAGATAAGTAAACGGCAGCAGTAAATACACTCGATAACCTTGAGTGTTGGTGTTTAAACTTGAAACAAAAAGAAGTGTATAAAAATATATTGAACTGTAAATCACAGGTGCTTCTTGTAGGCAATTGATTTGACTATGGCCCCTCTAATATTCGGTCACCCCACCCATATAAAGTGAATGACAAAATGTTGATTGTAGTTGCAATATTCACCTTTTTCTTTTTGTATAGAAAATTTATGTGGTCCGTGAACTTAGAAAAGTTAAGCCAACACATCACCCTATTCATATATTAAATTGCCATGTTTTCAATTATCATCAACTTTATCATAATAACTATCACACAAATGAATGCATCGATAGTTTGATGGTTTTGGTTGTGAGTGTTTTCATGGATACATGGTTTATTACATTAATTCAATATATTGTGAGTTGTTGTCTGCCCAATAGATATATTGATTTGTATAGATGTAGATTACACGTAAAGGAAAATAGAACATGGTAGTCACTAATAACTTAAATCACGGAGGAATGATACAAGTGAGTTTGAGATTGAATTGAATATGCATTACGAGTATGTATATATAATTTATATTCAATATTAATAATAAATAAATATAATTATATTAATAATAATACAATTAATTAGAAATAATTAAAAGACTTATAATAATAGTAATATGAATAACAATAATAATAATATTGATCATAAACATTATAATCATAATAATAATTAATAATAATGAATATATTTATATTTATTATAAAAATGATAGTAATAATAATATTAATGGTAACAAATAATAATTTGTATTATTTAATATTAATGCTATAACAATTTAAATATATCATATTTCTATCTATATATTATATATTAAATTAATAATATTAATAATGCAGATATCGATATTAATAATAAAAGAAATAATAATATTATTAATATAATGACTATATTTTAACTCGTAATTACATTTAATATACTAATATCACAATTTATTAATTATGTAATATATATATATATATATATATATATATATATATATATATATATATATATATATATATATATATATATATATATATCCTATCTATCAATTATATAATATATTGAATCTTTATTATTTATATATTACAATATATATGATATTACTTATATATAGAATTCATATATATTTACATTTTTATTTACGCATAAATGTTCGTGAATCGTCGGGATTGTTAAAGGGTAATTGATTACATGAATTAAATTCCAAAACTTTCGTGACTCAACATTACAGACTTTGCTTATTGTGTCGAAATCATATAAGAATAAAGTTTAAATTTGGTCGAAAATCTCCGGGTCGTCACAGTACCTACCCGTTAAAGAAATTTCGTCCCGAAATTTGAGTGAGGTGGTCATGGCTAACAATAAAAATGTTTTCACTACGAATTTGAGCTGATAAATAGAATTTTATTACTGTTGAATAATATGGATAAGATATTTCGATTACTCGAAGAGTATGAGTGAAGCTATCACTAAATAGTGAAATGAGAAAGGCATGTTTCCTCATAACTTTTGACTAGTCATGGTTGAATTTAAAAAAATAAGGTGCGTCTTAGCTTTTGACATTATCTTGGTTGAATTCCGGAATTCAAGGGATTTAAAGAAAAACTTCGAAATCTAAAAGATTTGATTCTTCGGTGAGTAAGGAAATTAAGATCTTTAGAATTAAATACGGTGATTTGCCTCGATTACTCTGTCTGATATTACCATTATAAATTAAACTCTTCCGTTCCATTATTCTCACCATTCCTATACTTTCTTTCTTAGTTCATACATCCAAAAGATTATGAAATTGCTTAATCCTGTTCTAATCCTTGTTATTTTCCTAATTATCATTTTTGTCATCCATCTTTTCAATCTTCCACCAGAAAATCTGTTTACTTTTGCTATTATCTTGGGGTGATACTATTCTTAATTATACCGTGTCTTTATATTGTTATTCGTATTAATACCCACAGTTTGTAATTTCGGCGTTGTTATTGGACTTTATATTTTTCTTTATATTTCGAAGTCCCATCTTCTGTCTTCTATAATCATTGTCATCCACAGTTAATGCTCTCTTTTATTTGCTGCGATTTATACCCCCTTTCCATTTTGGAGCTTCATGCTTTTGTTTTCTTTTCGCATGTAATGGTCCAGAATTCGTAGGTATGAAGTTTCGAATTATCATAATATACAAAGTAGAAAAGGAGGGTAGTAGCACGATTTGATTTGTCAAATTACAAGAATATCTGGAAAAGATCGATTCATCAATAAAATATTTTCTTGATATTTTTGAGGTTAAACAGAATACAAGTGTCGTGTAACATGGCACGTGATGACGGTATGATCTGTGAATCATCACGTTCCATTAGAAACTCAGCATGACTTACTGTAATATAATCACGTTGATCAAGTGTCATTATATTATACTAACTCATGCATCAGTTCTCAACATTATTTCAATAACATTCATATTTTAAGCTTGATAGTTTACAAAATATAGAAACTAACCGTTTCTATATGATGTAACACTGATAGCACGAAGAGATTAATGATTTCAGATAAGAATAATTATGAAAATATCTTCAGAAATATGGAGGATGAAAGATACGATGATATCTTGGAATTTCTAATATCGAAGGATGGTGATGAAAAATTTTCCGCAAGATTTTAACATGACTTCGGAGCAAGATATTCTATAAAGATTTCATCGGATCCAGAACTACCTGGATTCTTTGAATATAGGATATGGTCCTTGTATTTATCCTTGATCTCCTTCGTGGTTAGCTCAATCCGTTTTCCAGTTCCAACTTTTCTGAGCTTTTCCAACATAATATTCTTTATCATCAAACTTCTGATGATTAAGGTCGTTTACGGCTGTCTACGGTTTCTGCTGCTTCTTTCAACTTTTTCAACATTCAGAGTATTGATTTGTAGACTGAGTGCTTTTCAGAATTTCAGAATGAAAGATCATAATTTTAAGAGATAAATGTTATACATATAACGGTTGATGTAGATATGCTGTGAGTTTTCAAAGTACTGTTTGCTGATTCCCGATAATTGGTATGGCAATTATTGTTACAAGATGTAGATGAGTACATGATAAGGTTCAACGAACAATAATGATTTTTCGGAAAGTCAAAGATCAATGAAGTTGCTGGTAAGTTTACCGCTAATGTGGTGGAATATAAATGGTTCTCCGGTAACGATGACGAAAGGTAAACTTATATATCAAAGTTATACTAGAGTTTACTCGAATGAAAAGTCGAAATTGATTTGCTGAAGCTGTGACAAATTTGGCTAATTTGAAAAGGAATTGCAATGTTATTTTCGGTAATAACAATGCCAAAGGAGCTAGTACAGATACGTGTTAAACTTTTACTCAGGTTCCGAGAGTTTTTCAGGTGCATAACTATATGCATCAATCTTTTCTTCTGTAGATGAAGTGTGGTTGGTTCATCCTCTCGGTTGAGGTGTTTTCAAGAATCATGAAAGGTTTAAACGCAGGTTGTAATCGTCAAGATACCAATGAGGTTTAAGATGAAATCAAGTGGCAAATTTGAAGAATTGTTTAGTTTCATATATTATAATCAATATTTTAATTCATCTTAATTATCCAATCTTATTAGTCCACAGTCGATAGTCCACAGTTAGCTAGGAACAGTTAGCTAGGATCTTGTTAGCGTGGATTCTTAACAAAATTTCTTATAGTTAATTTGTTTGTTTCTAATAAATTTTATTCCTTCAAATGTTTTCTTCATTATGCCACTTGTTGGATTCTGATAGGTCAAAATCCAATATGAAATTGAACTTGGATGAAAATAGTTGCTCTTTGGTGAACAGATACGTATATGCGTGAGTTTGAGCAGTGTTGTTAATGACTGCTGAGTCTGAATTGAAGAATGTACAGTGTAACTTATTAATGTGAAATCTTAAGTATTCTTCGGGTATTACCTACCCGTTAAAATATTTTCATCATTAACAGTTTGTATGAAAGAATTTTTAATCACAATCTTTATGAAGATATATATACATATATATTTTCTTCAGATGTAATTATGGATTTAATGAGTCAATATAATATTAGACTCATTTGATTTTTGATTTGAGCTAGAATAAGTAATCTCTAAAACTATTAGGATCCACATATTCTTCGCAAAATATTAATGAAGTTATGGATCAATACTTCATTATTAATTACTGTTGGTACTCCTTGGTATCCATGGTGCGTATGATGTTGATGTTCGTGGGTCAGATTGTGATGTTGAGGCTTGGGATGCAGATGTTGTTGTTGGTGGTACTGTTGGTGCCGATAACGTTGCTGAATCTGGTACATTTTGCACCATATTTTTCAAGGCTACAACTCGGGTACGAAGCTCGTTGCCTTATTACTCCGGGATGATTGTCGGTCGGAACGAGCGGATGAATAAGATCTAGAATTCGAGATAGTATAAATTCGCGACGAGATACTCTGGAAATGAGGGAGAAAATAGTATTACGAACAGATTCGCCGGTACGTGCTTCGGGTTCTTCGTCAAGAGGGCAATTTGGTTGGTGGAAAGGATCGCCTTCTTCTTGTCTCCAATGATTGCGTAGACTACGAACCCATCAGATGAATTGAGGATAGCTGATTGATTGATTCATTCTGGTGACGCTGCTTTCAGAGCTGGAGTGGGACTCCATATCGGAATCCGAGGGACTTGAACTAGTGGTGAGTTCCATTACGTACGATTGAATAAAGGATTTTTCGATATGAAATGATTTTCGGATATCGGATGATATTCTAATTACATAAAATACCTATACATAGTACAGAAGATCCTGTAGATTACGAAGGGAATTAAGGAAACGTGTCAGATTAAGTCTACGGTAACAGATACGTTAAGATATGAATTAGCAGATACGCTAAGATATGAATTTTGTCTATACACTATTCATGCAATCAATGCAGTAAGATGTGTCTAGACTAAGAATGATAAGTAGGTAATTTTAGACAAGAAATGATAAGCAAAACTTTTGTCATGCAGACACGGTCGAAGTCCAGACTCACTAATGCATCCTAACGACTTATCAGTTAGACACACTAATGCAGACATGGTTCGCTAAGACCACCGTTCTGATACCAACTGTGAAGACCCGTCCTAATCCATCCAGACGAAGTCCGTATCGATTATAAACGATTCACAATAGTTGATTACATCGCGAGGTACTTGACCTCTATATGATACATTTTACAAACATTGCATTCATTTTTGAAAAGACAATATTTCATTTCATCGAAAGTTGACGGCATGTATACCATCTCATAATATATATAATATATCTAATTATAATTGACTTAATATTAATCTTGATGAACTCAACGACTCGAGTGCAACGTCTTTTGAAATATGTCATGAATGACTCCAAGTAATGTTTCTAAAATGAGCAAATGCAGAGCGGAAGATTTCTTTCATACCTGAGAATAACATACTTTCAAGTGACAACCAAAAGGCTGGTGAGTTCATTAGTTTAACATAAATAATCATTTCCATCATTTTAATAGACCACAAGATTTTCATATTTCAATACACATCCCATACATAGAGATAAAAATCATTCATATGGTGAACACCTGGTAACCGACATTAACAAGATGCATATAAGAATATCCCCATCATTCCGGGATCCTCCTTCGGACATGATATAAATTTCGAAGTACTAAAGCATTTGGTACTTTGGATGGGGCTTGTTGGGCCCGATAGATCTATCTTTAGGATCCGCGTCAATTAGGGTGTCTGTTCCCTAATTCTTAGATTACCAGACTAAAAAGGGGCATATTCGATTTCAATCATTCAACCATATAATGTAGTTTCAATTACTTGTGTCTATTTCGTAAAACAGTTATAAAAGCAGCGCATGTATTCTCAGTCCCAAAAATATATATTGCAAAAGCATTTAAAAAGGGAGCAAATGAAACTCACCTAATGTATTTTGTAGTAAAAATACATATGACTATATTGAACAACAGAACAATGCAAGGTTGACCTCGGATTCATGAACCTATATCAAGTATATATATTAACACATATAGTAATATTTAAATACGTTTATATATATTAATATTTATATTTATTAATAAATAACTTAATTTTGTATATTTATATATTTTAAATAAATACTAATTAATTATATTTTACATTCATATTTAAAGTGTTTTAATTAAAATATATATAATGTATTAAAATTTATATATATGATTATATAAGAGTATAATTATATATTATATGTAACTTAAATAATAATAATATTTTAGTTTTTTTTTTTTAAAAGTAACATTTAATATGGTATATATCTAAAAAAATCATTATAATAATACTAAAATAATGATAATATTAATATTATTAATAATTCATTTTAAATTATAACCTAATCATTTTCATAATAACATTTGTATTTATAATCTTATAATGATAATAATAATGTTAATAATAATAATAATAATAATTATTATTATTATTATTATTATTATTATTATTATTATTATTATTATTATAATTATATTTATTTTCTTATACCTCATATAAAGAACAGATCGAGATGGCAAAATTGAAACGCAGAGGAGAATTGTCGCGGTTTTTAGGGTTCTTTGATTCATCCACAGATCGATCAAACATAAATCATAATTGTTTCATAGGTCATCGATTTATCCTTATCATTGATCAAAGTCTTCATCAGTTTTCAATTATCGTTGATCGCTACCCCTCATCAATCGATTAGGTAACCGATCCATCAATTGATTCAAGCAAGTAGTAGATTCAATAATTTTCTCTTAATTTCTTAAATCCCTCTATATTTTTGGTATACTTATTTATTCGAACAGAGCAATAATTCATGGATTCCAGGTTTGAAGGATTTATTGATTAGAATAAAAATATAGAAATTTTTAATAGTGTGAACTTGGTATTTTGGTATAGTGAAGATGGTTTTGCGGGTGGTGATTTCTAATGGTTGTGATGGGATTTCAATGATGCTGTTATAGTGTCGTCTTAGTGTGAACTAAATCGAAAATCATCAAACAGATAGGAGAAAAACAAGATGGCCGTCCACAATGGTTTTTAAACCAACAGTAGTTGAGATACTTTGCAAGTTATGGTTGTGGTGGTTTGAACCAAAACAGAAACTATAACAGTATTTGAGGTTTGTCCTTGATTGTAATAGAAGGTATTGTTTTGTGGGTGAGTGTGTGATGGTATTCTAACTCGCACAAGAAAACAGGAGATGAGTTGCAGCAGTTAGCAGAGCATGTAGCAGCAGCAACATGTAATGAAAATGATGGTGATGATGCTAGAGACGATAACAGTAGCAGTGACAATAGAAGATTAATAAGTGAGTATTTGGTTAATTGGTTTCCCTGTGAGACTTGTTTGGTGTGAGTTTACAAAAAGGTTGTTGATGTTGTGTTCTAGGATGCTATAATTGGAGTCCTTTTTTCACTAGAAGGTTGCAGCATATACAGCAGCATAGTGAGTACAAATGTATTCACAGTTGCCTAAATCTCCGTAAGAACTTCTCAACATTTTATATAAAGAGTATAAGGTTACTCATTAGACAAACATATCATGATCTGTATATATTGTTACCTCGTATTATATAAAGTGTTATATAGAAGGAAAGAAGCTTCTATATTTGTTACAATTAACTGTAATTTTATTGTATTGAAACTTATTAACAACCCGTGTTCTATTGTTTTCATAGTTAATCATTGTCGGGTTTTTTACTACCTTAGATTCTTGATTTGAATTTGATGACTCATCTTACCAGGTATTAGCTTTGTAATGGCTGCAGGTATTATACTAGTTACAGTCATGATAAACTGCAATAACAGTAAGTGTGTAGTGGGTTTTAAAGGTTTGTTATGGTGGTTTGGATTGGTGATCATAATATGACGGTTTGATGATAGAAGGGTGACTTTGGGTTTGTTTTTACAGCGGACAGCAGCAGCCCCCATGGTGGTTGTTTGTGGATTCAACAAGACAGGAGTAGGAGATAGATAGGGACGTTGTTCTTGGTGGTTTGAGGTTGCTGTGGGGTGGTGTTGGGTTTTCCTTTGGGTGCAGGAAGATAAGTAAACGGCAGCAGTAAATACACTCGATAACCTTGAGTGTTGGTGTTTAAACTTGAAACAAAAAGAAGTGTATAAAAATATATTGAACTGTAAATCACGGGTGCTTCTTGTAGGCAATTGATTTGACTATGGCCCCTCTAATATTCGGTCACCCCACCCATATAAAGTGAATGACAAAATGTTGATTGTAGTTGCAATATTCACCTTTTTCTTTTTGTATAGAAAATTTATGTGGTCCGTGAACTTAGAAAAGTTAAGCCAACACATCACCCTATTCATATATTAAATTGCCATGTTTTCAATTATCATCAACTTTATCATAATAACTATCACACAAATGAATGCATCGATAGTTTGATGGTTTTGGTTGTGAGTGTTTTCATGGATACAGGGTTTATTACATTAATTCAATATATTGTGAGTTGTTGTCTGCCCAATAGATATATTGATTTGTATAGATGTAGATTACACGTAAATGAAAAGAGAACATGGTAGTCACTAATAACTTAAATCACGGAGGAATGATACAAGTGAGTTTGAGATTGAATTGAATATGCATTACGAGTATGTATATATAATTTATATTCAATATTAATAATAAATAAATATAATTATATTAATAATAATACAATTAATTAGAAATAATTAAAAGACTTATAATAATAGTAATATGAATAATAATAATAATAATATTAATCATAAACATTATAATCATAATAATAATTAATAATAATGAATATATTTATATTTATTATAAAAACGATAGTAATAATAATATTAATGGTAACAAATAATAATTTGTATTATTTAATATTAATGCTATAACAATTTAAATATATCATATTTCTATCTATATATTATATATTAAATTAATAATATTAATAATACAGATATCGATATTAATAATAAAAGAAATAATAATATTATTAATATAATGACTATATTTTAACTCGTAATTACATTTAATATACTAATATCACAATTTATTAATTATGTAATATATATATATATATATATATATATATATATATATATATATATATATATATATATATATATATATATATATTTTATATATATATTTTATATCATATCTATCAATTATATAATATATTGAATCTTTATTATTTATATATTACAATATATATGATATTACTTATATATAGAATTCATATATATTTACATTTTTATTTACGCATAAATGTTCGTGAATCGTCGGGATTGTTAAAGGGTAATTGATTACATGAATTAAATTCCAAAACTTTCGTGACTCAACATTACAGACTTTGCTTATTGTGTCGAAATCATATAAGAATAAAGTTTAAATTTGGTCGGAAATCTCCGGGTCGTCACACATACCTGGGTACATACATACATACACACATATATGCATACATACACACTAACATACCTACATCGCTAAACATACAAAACATAGATACAAGCATAAGCATACTTACATACGCATACATACATCCATACAAAAACATACTTACAAACATCCATAAACATACACCAAGCAAACATATATGCACACATAAAAACAACCATAAACATACATACCCAAAAACATCCAAACCTAAACATGCAAACATCCATACCCGACACCCTAAACATGCGTACATACATACACAAACATACCTGCACACACAAACATACCCAAAACCGAGACGGAGTCCTGGTTAGATGCGAAGCACGGAAATACATGAGGATACATACGTACACAAACAATCATACGAACAACACTTTAAAAGAAGACACATACACACAATAACCCATACCCACAAGCACCCCTACCCCCAAACACACATACATATCAAAGCCTACTCGTCTATTCTAATTCTAGCCCTCCACGCGTTCCTATCAGAGGTCATGTCCTCGGTCAGTAAAAGCTCCTTCAAGTCGAGCTTTATTCTATCCTCCCACCTACGTGTGGGTCTACCCCTTCTCCTTACACCGTCAACTGTAAGTGCTTCGAATCTCCTAACATGTGCAGTAAGAGGTCGTCTCCTCACATGCCCAAACCATCGAAGTCATTCTTCTCTTAGCTTGTCGATGATGCTTCTAACTTTCAGGTTCTCCCTTAAAACACTATTTGGAATCATATCCAACATCGTCTTACCGCATGTCCACCTAAGCATCCTTATCTCTGCCACGTCCATCCTTCTCTCTTGCGCCTTCGTCATTGGCCAACACTCTGATCCTTATAGCATGGCAGGTCTAATTGCCACATTGAAGAATTTCCCTTTCAGCTTTAGGGGATCTTCCTATAGCATAAGACTCCAGTCGCTGCTCTCTACTTCACCCATCCTACTTTAATACGGTAAGACACGTCTTCATCTATCCTCCCGATTTGTGGAGCATCGAGCCTAGCCCTAGGTATTTAAATGAGGTTTGTGGATGCAAGATCTAGTCTCCAATGCAGATGTTCACTCCATCATCTTGTTCATCATTGTTTCTATCGAAATCACATCTAAGATATTCCGTATTTTGTCTACTAATTTGTAGACCATTACCTTCTAAATCCACCCTCCATTGCTCCAGTCTTCTAGTAAGCTCCTCCTTAGATTCAGAAACAAACACAATATCATCGGCAAAGATTAAGCACCAAGGGATACACTTTTGTATCCCTCGAGAAAGCTCATCAAGAATCAATGTGAAAAGAAAAGGGCTAAGGGCCGATCCCTGATGCAGGCCTACTTCTATTGGGAAAACTTCGGTATTTCCCACTGGCGTTCGAATGCAAGACTTCGCCCCTTCGTACATATCCCTAATAACATTAATATATCTACTCGGGATACTTCTACCTTTAAGGGTCTTCCAAATCAAATTTCGTGGGACGCAATCGTAGGCCTTTTCCAAGTCTAAGAAAACCATCTCAAGGTTCTTTTGCTTTTCTCTATACTTCTCCATAAGATTCCTAATAATATGGATTGCCTCTATCGAAGAGTGCCCTGGCATGAAACCAAATTGGTTTTCCGACACATTTGTTACGCGTCAAAGTCTAGTCTCGATCACTCTCTCCCAACGCTTCATAGTATGACTAAGTAATTTTATGCCTCTATAGTTACCGCAGGTTTGAGCATCCCCCTTGTTCTTATAGATGGGAATAATCTCGCTCACTCTCCATTCCATAGGCATTTTAGAGCTTCGATACGTCTTGTTGAAAAGGCAAGTCAACCACCTAACACCATCGTCGCCTAGGCACCGCCACGCCTCGATGGGGATCAGGTCCGGTCCCGCAGATTTATTTCTCCCCATCTTTCGTAGTGCCGATCTTACTTCCTCTTAGTTGATCCTCCCACCATATATGTTGTTATGAGATTGTTCTATATCAGAATCTTGCGGATCTTCATGACATTCAGGTCTTCCTCCAATGAAAAGGGATGAGAAATACCCTTCCCATATTTTCCGAATTTCATCTTCCTTTACTAAGGTTTGACCATCTTCATTTTTGATAAAATTGATGCTATCTAGGTCCCTGCGCCTTCGTTCCCTAGCTTTGGCTATCCTGTAGATATCATTTGCTCCTTCTTTGGAGTCTAGTTTCCTATATAAATCTTCATATGCCTTATCTTTTGCATGGGCTACAGCCTTCTTAGCTTCTATTTTGGCTTCTTTATATCTCTCTTCAACCCTAGTTCTACTCGCTGGAGTCCCCTCCCGACAAGTGATGAGCTCCCTATACCTTAGTTGCTTAAGCGCGACTTTGCTTTGAACCTCGTCACTAAGCCACCATGATTCTCTATCCGACCCATGTCCTCTCAATGTTCCTACTACCACACCTAAGGCTTCATTTGCTGCCTCTCTAATGGTGGACGCTAGAAAAGTCCACATCTTGTCCGCATCATCATGAGATACCATTTCCACATCTGCCTCAACTCTTACACCAACCAAAGTTTTAAAAGTCTCCGCCTTCTCTCCGTTCAACTTCTTCCATAGGATTTTAGGTTGGACGGGCCTCAAGCTCTTGGTGACCCGACTCTGGAGAACCAAATCCATGACCAACAATCTGTGCTGGGAGGAGCATGTCAAGTCCGTCAGGGCCTTACAGTCCACACATATCCTAAGATCCCCTTTGCGAAGTAACAAATAGTCAATTTGGGTACTATGACCCCCACTATGAAAATTTGCTAACTGAGCATTCGTCTTCTTGAAGAACGAATTCGCAACAACCAAATCGTAAGCAACAGCAAAATCGAGAATAGAAAGCCCTTCCTCATTTCTTACTTCGTACCCAAAGCCTCCATGGGCACTCGGATAACCCTCGACATTCGTTCCTATATGACCATTTAGATCTCCACCAATAAGTAATCGATGGTCCGGAGGGCACATCCTCACAACCTCGTGTTTCACCTTAATGGTAAGATCGGTGTATTTAAGTAATTAGGGTTGTAAGTATGTCGCTTATTTAGCTAGGTTTAATTTTTTTTTTTTTTTTTACAATTGATGTACTTATTAATATTTAAATCCGTTTAGATGTTATTAAGTTTTTTACTTTTTAAATTCTTTTAGTATAAATATCAAACATAATAATTCCAATTATATTATGTAAATGGTATACCTATAAGCTATAAGTTATAACTCTCATCATACTTATAGAAAACAAAAATACAAAAAATCAACTACCATACCTATTTACCTATAGATGCTTAAAAAATTGTGTAGTATCTCTCGGTTTGCTTTTGGTTCTAGCAAAGAAGCTTGAAACTATAAAAGCATTTCCCTCCCCAATCTTTTACATTTACTTTATTAAAGCAATTTAACTAATCCTCACACACCACTTTTTGATTCATGTATACCTAATAATCTATTTTACCCTTAATTATACTTAAAATAATAATATAAGTTCAGCTTTTTAGAGACATAAATATAATTTTATGAGGTAAAAGTGTACATAAATAAAAAAATGATGTGTGAGAATCACCGCTGTTCATCTAAATATTTACATTTTGATTTAGATTGTCGTAGTATCAAATATTGCAAAAGATAACACCAATGAGTCTGTTACTCTTAAATTACACTACTCATCCCTACTTTTATAATTTTGCGCACTCTCAATCCCTGGAATAGATAGCCGTTTAAATGCTCCGTTAACTCTAATTCTCATAGTGGTAGGGTTTTACCGGAAAATGGAAGAAATTGGGTGGTCCAATTATTGGTTTTTGTTACCTTAGTGAAGGGGTTATGTTTTATACAATGGGTGATGATTTTTCAAACGATTTCACTACAATTATACATTACGCGTAGTTTTATTCTATACATAAGTAATGGAAAGTTACGATGAATTGACTATTAAAAAACATGAATAATAGTGAATTTACTCTTCACATAATTCATACTATGTTTATTATTTATGTTTATGGCAGGACGTCATTTCTACCTTTATTCTTTTACAAACCCCATGAGAAATATTCAATGTTTCTCATATTTATTATTACAGTTTTAATGGTTTATTGAAAACAACAGGTTTTGAACAAGTCTTTTATATGTGGGTTTATTGTAATTAAATATATATAGGTTAAGTCACTTGTGGGTTGGGTGAATTGAATTCAATTTTAATATGATATCAGTGAAATAGTAAAAATTCATTTTCTTGTTGAAAAAAATGGAGGATGAAGGTTCGAGTGTGAGATTGGTTCGTTGCCCTAAATGTGAGAATCATTTACATGAGCTTCCTGAGCATTCTGTTTACCAGTGTGGCGGTTGTGGTGCTGTTCTTAGCGGTAAAGTTTCAATCTTTAAAAAAAAAAAATAAATTAAATTAAGTTAATTTAAACGTTAGAAGAAACCATGATCTTTTATGTGGTTGTGTACTTGTGATGATGCATTTTAAGTAGCAAATTGTGTAAGAGTCTAAGAACCATAAAAATTTTGTTGATTGTATTGGTTTATGTGGATTCAGTTTCATATTGGAACTCATTATGAAGTAACAATAATGAGCATTATGATTTAACAAAGCACCAAGTCTTACCTTTTTTCAAAATTTAAGGTGAATTCTATATTGAAATGGGTGATAATATGTTGCTAGGACCTTTATATGAAATATTTGAATTTTATGATGTTAAATTTTGTGCAAAATTGCTGTATGGCTGTTTTTGAGCTTAACTGATGTTGTGTTTATTTATTTATTTGCAATGTAAATTGCTGATCATGGATTTAATGATGCATGATATTCAAGTGTTATCTGATTATATGATATCTGAAAAACACAATTTTCTTGAGATAATGGTGTATATATGTGATTAAATTCACGTCTTCGATGAATCAGGAAAACAATCGACACCAGCTAGTGAAAAGAGACCGTTAGAAAAATCTGATAACGAGAGTGGTATAAGGGTAGAATCGTCAAAAAAAGTTTCAAACTTTACTGCTAGTTCTTCATCAATAAACGAGAAACATGAAATTTTCACCGATTATGATCAAAGTAGGAGAAGAAGGCTCAATTTCAACCAAACCAACTATGGCGTGTCACGTGAAGTTAACCACTCGTTTGCACATGTAATGTCAAGGCCCATTAGGTTTCATAGGAATGTTAGTACAGTCGAAAAGGGTAAATTTGGAAATTTACCATATTCAAACGAAGGTCCTTCGAGTTCTCACTTAAATAGTTTTAATAGCTTCGGTAATCACATCATTAACCATGGTGGTTTACACGAGCTCTCGAGGGTTCAAGATTTAGAAAACGATAGAACTACACTTCTTAAGAAGATTGATGAGTTAAGAACTCAACTTAGCAGAACCTGGGTTACCTGGCCACATCAGCTTCCACCAATGCCACGTCAGCCTCCACCAATGCCACATCAGCCTCTGCATCATCAATATCTACCTCCCGTATACCATGACCCTTATCTTCACCAACCCTCATGCTCTTGTTCACAATGCTACAACATGAACTGGCAGCCAAATCCGCCAAAGATTCATCCTTATTCGTTTTACAAAAGTCAACCTGAACCTTTGACTTACGGTCCACGTCAGATGCCACATCATCACGCACGTTCTATTGATTTGAAAAACGGCAGCTTTGTAAGAAAATATCCTAGAAGAAGGTTGATTTTGAGATATGGAAGTGAACTTATATCTCAACCCGTATCAGGCGGGGCCCCATTTATAAGCTGTTGTAATTGCTTTGAGTTGCTGAAAATTCCGAAAAAGCTTAGATTTTCGGAATCGAACTGTAACAACACGATAAAATGTGCAGTTTGTTCCTGTATAATATCGCTGAGACTCGAGGATAACAAAATGATCGCTTCAGTTTCTTCATCTATCATACAACAAAAAGTCAATGAACGAAAGTCAAACAAAAGCTCTCCTGATTATGATAAATGCGGTTATAATTTTCAGTTAACAGACGCTAATCCAAATTTATCAACCAGTGGAGCTGAAAAGAGGGTTACGCAAAGCCCTAATAGTGTGACTGAAAGTCAAAACGATGGTACAAGTCCAAACGATGAATTGAGTAAAAGTCAAAATGATGACTTGAGCAAAAGTCAAACAACTGATCAAGAAAGGGCTATTGTTGATCAGTATACTATTAAGAATTTTGTGAAAGATGCATTGGTCACAAGTGAGATAGATGTGTCTTTAAACGAGTATTTAAATTGTGATGTTAGCATACAAGACGATCGATTAAAGGGCAAAAAAGAGGGGAGTGAATCTTTTTTTGCGGGTTTAATCAAAAAAAGACTAAAAGATTTTTCAAGATCAAGCAGTGGTGTAGAGAAGTTACGATCAGACGTTTTTGTGAATGGTCAACTTTTGACCGATCATAAAGTCAAAAATGCTGAGAAGTTAGCAGGACCAATTCATCCTGGAGAGTACTGGTAAGTCTATTCTATTGATATAAATAAAAGCTTCTACTTTGACATTTGTAGTCAAACATTTTGACCTTAAAAGTCAAACCGTGTCACAAATCCCTTAATATATTTCCGTTTGTTCAATCAGGTATGATTCCATAGCTGGATTTTGGGGTGTGATGAACCAGCCATGCTTCGGTATTATCCCTGTAAGATCAATTTTCATATCTTGAGATTTTGACTTTTTGTAGTCTATTTGACTTCAAAAGTCAAACTAATTGTCACCATATTGCAGCCATTTATTGAAGAATTTGACTATCCACTACCTAAAAACTGTGCTGCTGGGAACACGGGAGTGTTTGTAAACGGTAGAGAACTTAATCAAAAAGATTTAGATCTTCTTGTTAACAGAGGGCTACCAACAACTAAAGATCGGTCTTATATTATTGACATTTTTGGAAAAGTTGTTGATGAAGACACGGGCGAAGAACTAGATGGTCTTGGCAAGCTTGCTCCAACGTAAAGTTTCAATTTTTGTTCTGTTAATTGTTTTCTTATTTCTTGAAATTTTTGGTTTAAATATTTTTTCTTGATTTATATGAACAGGGTTGAAAAAGTAAACCATGGATTTGGCATGAAAGTCCCAAAATCTGTTTCTAAATAAATCTACATGTTGGTGTTGATAAGATGGTCCAAGTGAAGAACTTTATTCAGGTTGTGCAAATTTCAGTTTGTTTAGGTTTTATGTCATGGGTACATTGTCACATATTCCTTGTTTCTGCCTTCTTAAATCTGACTACATCACTACAAGTATGTATATGTATATAGTATATAATAGTATATAATATATAATATATAATTTTATTATTAAATATACAAGAAAGTGTGAAAAGGACAGAGCATTTTTCCTGCAGTGTGTATAGTTGGTTAATATTTACCACATCAGTTGGTTCTTAACAGTTTCATTATACAAAGTTTCAGGAAACCCATTCATAAAAGATTGTATCCTCTTGTCACACTTAATGTTACAACAGAGATAATTACTGTTAGTGCATAATTGTAATTCCTAGTTTTATTCGTTGTTTTATGATTATTTTTTGTTATCATTATGTAACTGTACGTTGACTTTTGGATATTGATTGTTTACGTTTTGTTAAAGTTTAAGTCCAAGGTTAATATGACTTACTTTTTGACTGACAGACAAAGTCTTTTGATCGACAGAAAGCCTCTGTCGGTAGACAGAGCTAAGTCGGAGGAATAATTATTTAGGTTGACTAACGATCGACTGAGGAAGTCAGTCAGATGAATATAAATATAGGTTTCAGGTTACATTGTCATGTGACGCACCATTTACAACCCTAGCCGTTTTCTCCGTCTTCTCTATGGTTCCCATAGCACCCAACACGAATAACAACTTATAGGCATCGATCTAATCTATTCCTTAGGTCTAGGTTTGATTCATTCAATCCCACAAGTTTAGCTTTATTCGATTAATACTTTGTCTACTGTTTTTCATCTCTAGATCGTGTCTATGATAAGCATAAGATCTGTTTTAGTGTCTACAATTATAGAATATTATACATAAAAGATTGTATTCGTAAAAGATTGCATTCTCCATGTTGTACTTATTTGCATTATACAAAGTCATAATTATCTTCTAGCTTGTACCGTTCCTCGGAAACTAACTGTTCCGAGTTTTATTAGGAAAGAAAGAAAAGAAATGAAGAGGAATTAAAGAGAAGAAAATGAATGGTTTTTTGAAAGAAAAGATTTTAAAGAAAATTAAATTTAAACAACATTTATGTTTCCTTTTCTTTCTTCCATATCAAAACTCGTGAACTCAATAAACTTTAATTTCTTTTCATTACTTTTTTTTGAAACGGCAAACAACACATCCATATTTATCCACGACGGGACTCAAACTGATAAGTTAAGAGATTTCTTGATACCGCTAGGCCACAAGCCTCCTGGTAAATGAAATCTTAAGATAGGGTAAATGAAACCTTTGATCGAATTTCTTCTTCAGATTCTCAATTTTTAGGAACTCTTATAATTATTTAACGTCACTCTTTTCAAACTCTTTTACCGTATCATTATTTAACCTTTAGTCTCATATCTTATTTTTTACTACGTATCAACTAATAATGATAAGTGATGATGATAACTATAATAATATATGCATGATCATACAAATGGGCTTAAACATACTCAACTAGCCCAATACTACGTGCAATTTCAGCATCCAAAGATTTTTCAACGATTACCTTGTTTTAAGCCGCATGCGTAAAAGAAAATGAGGACATAATTCAAATGTTATTTTTAACTGTTTCCAAGTAATATAATAAATTAAAAGGCCGATCAGAAATCTTACCAACTGTCTAATGGAGTATTAGTTTTTTATATCTAAAAATAAACGTTAGATAGAAATCTTACCAACTGTCTAATGGAGTATTATTTTTTTATATCTAAAAATAAACGTTAGATAGAAGGAATATATGCATTGGATGTAGTAGTCATTGAGTCAATAACTCAATATCAAGTCAGAAGCATGTGAGTGTGTAAGGTTTTGATAATAAGAAAACATTTTCTATTGTTATTTTGGAAAGAGCAAATCTTTTTCCGAACAAGAAAGGTGGGGATCGCGCGCTGCTGCTTGAAAAGTGCTAGCGATTTAGAAAGCGACAAACATACTTTACATATTACATTGTTCATAGTTTAGAACCGATGTTCGCGTTCACGACACACATAATTTACATATTCTAAGTCGATATTGCCTAGCTATGCAGGCCAAAAGAGTGCTTACAAATTACAGTGTTCTAACGCGACACGAGCGACACACATAATTTACATATTTTAAGGTGATGATGCCTAGCTATGCAGACCAAAAGAGTGTTCTAAACGGTCAGGGGTGGTCTACATGCTGCCTTCATCGCGCCTTGTCGTGCCTCTGGATGGTCCCTCTTTTGGCTGTTCGCAGGTTTCCAAACGGAAATATAGTTGGTTTCCAAACACACACATGAATAGTCTAGGCCCAATCAAAATCAAGCCAAAAAAATTGACCAATGAGAGCCAAGTGTCTACTTTGATAAATAGGAGATAAGGGAATAAGTATACAAAATGACTTTGTTACAATGAGTGATACAAAATCTCATGGCCATTTACAATTGGTCAAAAGAGAAGAGTAACACCCATGGCATGGTGGGTTACATTAATTCCGTTAAAAGATCACATGTATCAAACATTAACCAAACACTTCAATGTTCAAATTTTTGCCAACTCAAGTGTAGTACATACCTCTCTTAGCAAGTATATTCTAACTAAATCAGCAAAAAACCAGCACTTATATAACACATAAGCAATAAATCTATTAACCAAACACTATCAATTTTGAACAAAAATGACAGTGGAACAAACCTGCTTTTGAAGTGAGAAAAAACTGATGTGAGACCTAAATAGCGTTATGTACAGGTCCGCTACATACCTTGATCTTGTTCATTAGTCATACATTCATAAATTTATGAACTTCCTTCAACCCTGGTATAAACAGCCACTGGTAATTATTTATGAACTTCCTTCAGCCCCATATTTACAAATTCATTTTACCAAAATCTGAACTTCATTTTGTTGCTCGTGTTTTACTCCTCGAGCTGAGATGCATATACAACTTAAATTGAGTTTTGCATTATCTAGTCATTAGGATCCCTAAAATTGATATGTAGAAAAATGATATACCAAAATAACATAACCATGCACACATTAATTCTCGAATCACAAACCACTATCTTAAGTTAATTTGAATCAATCTAAATGGTCCAAATGGGCAAATCAAACAAAAATTTAGCTTAGCCAAATCTAATTTGACAATGCATTTGAACATATTCACATGGGTCATTATCTTAGAAGGAAAAACATTTTGACTATGATAAAAAACAAAAAAATCCAAGAGACTGATGAAAAAAAAAAGATCTTTAAAAATCACTATGATAGCCGCTGACAACATCAAAACGATCAATGACTTATTTACTTATACTTTAGCAAATTTACTATATATGTTCTTTACTCCTATTTTGTATTGTAACGACCCGTCAAAATCGCTATTGACGCGGCACGTTAATCATTGATTCCACAGTGAGGTTTTGACCTCTATATGATACGTTTTGATAAAATATTGCATTCATTAAAATAAGTGACTTTCTAAACATAGAAAGTTATAAACATGTGGGCGAGTGCTTAGGTATAAGCAAAACCCCGAAATACATAAGTCTTTAATTTAAAGGTTGACATCACAGTCCAATTATTTATTACACAACGCAGTTTTATTTTGAATGCAATAAACTTTGTACAAAGCATGAGAGACTCCATGCAGGCAACAAGCACATCACAGCGGAAGCATTCTAAGGACCTGAGAATAAAACATGCTAAAAAAAGTCAACACGAATGTTGGTGAGTTATAGGTTTAATTGCTCGAGTCATAAACATGTATAAAGATAGACCACAAGATTTCATCAAAAGTTTATCAATAGATTCTACGTAACAGAGCACCCTGGTAACTAAACTTAACGCTATAGTGATAATTACCCCATTCGTTTTAATACACGCAAACCAACGTGTCTTAAACTCAAATAACATACGTCCGTTAAAAGGCTAGCGCTCTAGCTCGGACGGGGATGTCAAGCCCTATGGATCCATATACAATTATTCGCGCCCACCAGTCCATATCCTATGTACTGGCAGCTACTAGTTACCAAAGCTAAGGGATTTCCGGTTTAACTCAGTGTAGAATTTAGTATGTACTTGTGTCTTATCGCGTTTAAAATAAATTGCATGCATTCTCAGCCCAAAAATATTTAAAGTATTTAAAAAGGGAGACTATAAACTCACAGTTCAATATTGAGACTCAATATTGTAGGCAAATTGCGTAGACGTAATGACGGTAGATGACTGTATGGTTGGCCTTGAATTCAAGAACAATACCCCAAACAATACCCAATATTTCCTTAGCTTAAAGCGGTTTGAAACCCGAATTAAAACACCCTCGAATATACTTTATTATTATTAACTTAAATTAAAATTATAATTATAATTATAAATTAAAATTTATATTACATAAGAAAATATATTGTGAAGTATTTCGTCGAACAAACTGGCATTTTTATAGTACTTTTCGATTTACTGTAGCTCATGCGATCGCATGAGTTTTCAGTGTTTTTGCCATGCGATCGCATGGCCGCCTTTTCTGTTTTTGTTTGCTAGTTCGTCGACATCAAATAGTGTTTTACTGTAGCAAATAGTGTTTACTGTAGCAAATAGTGTTTTACTGTAGCAAATAGTGTTTACTGTACCAAATAGTGTTTACTGTAGCAAATCACTGTAGCACTGTAGCAAAATACGGTTTCACTGTAGCAAATAGTGTTTTACTGTAGCAAAGTCATTTTTACTGTAGCAATTAATGTTTTACTGTAGGAAAGTCGTTTTTACTTGTACATCTTATAATATATATATATATATATATACATACATATATGTATATTTACATAATATTAAATCATAAAGAGAATTGGTTTAAATTAGTCGAAATTTTTCGGATCATCACATGTATACACATATAAGACCCAAAGTTAATACAATGAAGACACTTATATATTTTCATACAAAAACATATTATGACATAGATCAACTGAAGCAAACATCATAGATCCAAGATAATTTTAATTGTTGAAACAAAACACTTACCAACAGCACATATAAATCAAGAAAAAAAAAATCAACTATATTGTACCTTCAATAGTCTTTTTTGTTTTTGGCATTTCAACGAACAGTTTATTGGCACACGTATTCTTTTGGAAAGTTCCTTAACTATTTCTTTTATGTATTCAGTCTCTAGCCTGCAAATTATTTTTCAGAGAGAATGGTACATTAGAAGAAGTCATACATTTAGTAAGATATTATTAAACGCATACAACATCTTATGTGGTCCTTTTAACCAGAAGATGCAAGATCACAATATCACTTTTACTTTTACTTTTTCGATAAAAACAAAACAATGGTATCACATGTAATCCAAATAAAGAAAACAATAAAAGAATTTTATAGTAAATATGTAAATGTTTGATGTCTGTCCTAACACACTTGGATTAAGTTACAATTTACAACTATAACTAAATCCTCAATCTAGAACATAAATATATCCGAAAACTCAAACCCGTCAATGGTATTAAAAAATGCAAAAAATTGGAATTATATACTTTTTGTAACAACACAAGTCATCTAATCTTTAAGTATTGATAAAGTAGTTTACCTGCCCTTTACTTCCAATCCAGTTAATTTAGAAACTTGTGTAAGTGCTTTCTTCCATATTTCTATATTCTCTGCTAATACTCTTTTTTTCTCCACATCAGTCTCTGCTTCCATCTTCTTTTTATGCCAAATCAGTTAAAATTTGAGCCCTAAATCAGTTTAAATTTAGCCGATTACCTTGTTAGCAGGAGAATTAGTGTCAATTTTGAATGCTACCTGCAAAGAAGCTCACAATTACAACACCTTTAGATTAAATCCTGTAGGATATTTTGGGGAGAGATTAGGAGCTAATAGATGAAGAGGAGAAGGGTATGGGGATGGGAGGGATGGGTTCAAGTCTGAAGAAGATGGGAGGGATGGAGAGGAAGGTGGGAGGTATGGGTGCGAGACATATACACTTTTGTGAGGGAAAAAAATGATATACCGGTTGTTATAATACGGGTTGAGTCACGGGTTCACGGGTCGGTTTATGGGTTGTCGGATATGTGGCCACTATACATGAATAGTCTAGGCCCAATCAAAATCAAGTAAAAAATAAATTGACCAATGAGAGTGTGGCTGTTTACTTTTTCTTTCGTTAAGCTCTGTATGGATATTGATGTCAGTATGGAGTCATCAGTGAAATACAAATGTTGTTTACTTTTTGTGCTGAATAAAATGACTAAATTACCCTTAACTAGTTGGAAGATACAATCAAATTCAATACCCCTTTAAAGTAATTAGCAAATAAAATATCATCACAACTTACAGTTCAATACTCTTCTAGAATTCACTATAAATAATAAATAAATATAAATAAACTACATTATAGTTCGGTTTAAACTATTACTACTAATCACCAATCAGCCATAACTGCACTTTGAACACCAACACCTCTTCTATCACTCCCTTCAACACCAATACACCATCGACGGAGCCACCAAAACATCACACTCCATATGTATATAATAAATATAGATAACAATACAAAATACGTTTGTATAAGGAACCACTAGTCTAAATAAAATGTGAAATTATGAGTAATTGATAGTGAAATTGAAGAGTTGGGACCTGTTAAGGTTTCCCGGTGAGTAAATTTGTATATTATTGTGTTAAGAAGGAATTATATGATTGTATATTTGGAGATCGATTGTCGAAAACAACAGGTGACGGCAATTTTACAATATCAATTGTTTCATTTGGTGGTCGTAGATGAAAGAGAAAAAGGTGTACGTTCACTGATGAAAGAAGAAAAGAGAAGGGTACTGTTGTAAAAAGGAGGGCTGTATCCAGACTACATAGGTTTTTGGAGTGACCCATTAATGTCTCCATTTAAATGCGTTGACCCAAAAAGTCCCAGGTAAACACACAAAATGCTGACCGAATAATGTCTCCAAACAATTAATTTCATTAAGCTTCAAGTAAACAGGCCCTAAGTGTCTACTTTGATCAATAGAAGATAGGGAATACGGAAGTTAAATAGGATATTTTTATAACCACTTATATTTATGAACTGTACTTGAAATGATTGAGCTGATTATATTCGATATATTCTTTCTTTTAAAAAAAGGCAACAATTTTATTGATAAATTTAAAGAGGTTTACACATACAACTATATATAATTACACGAAAGAACAACTCGAAAGCCATACACAAAGACCACAACTAAATCATGATGTTAAGATGGCATCCGGATTTTATGAAAGGAAGACTTGAGAGTTGTGGATCCATGTATGTCAATCCAACGACTTTGTCATACATCTTTTGGCAACTCACTCGTAGCTTTTTAGTTGTATCTCGTTTAATGCCATAGGTGTGTTCCACGATTTATTTGAAAAAACCTTTTGATTTCGGCTTTTTCAAAGAAGATAGCTAGTCGACCAAATCACCGCTTGCCATAAACTTTTGCCTACATATGTATTTGTTTGACCCGCATCCGTGAACATATCTTCAACATTAACAAAGGGAATACCACCTCGTCCCCACCAATCGAACACTTTGCACCACACATCGAAAGCATGTTTACACAAGATATAGAGTGGTTAACCGTTTCAATACCGCCATCACATAGCGGATAACGAACCGAATGAAGATCAATACCTCTCTTATCAAGCTCTATCAATATCGGAAGACGGTTTTTATTTGCTCTCCAAACAAATACTTCAATTTTTTCCTGCACCAATTTGTTACACAATGTTTCACAACTATCGTTACATGGAATTAAAAGTCTCGAGTTGATCAAGTTTGTTAGACCTTTTGTTGAGAAAATGTGACAATCGCTCCAAATCCATATGGACGAACACGTCATTCATTGATTTCATTGCGAGGTATTTGACCTCTATATGATACATTTTGTAAACATTGCATTCTTTTGAAAAGGCACACCATAAATGAATATTTAAATCAAAGGTTTTCGACATCTGATGATTTCTACATATAGACAATCACCATAAGTAATAGTTTACAACAGTATTTTCGTTGACAATGCAGTCAAAATAAGATACATGGTGATGATTTGGTGAATGCAACGTCTCCTTGAAAAATATGTCATGTAAGACTCCATGCACATAGCTTGTTTAACATCTAAGCAAACAGCGGAAGACTTCTAGGAAACCTGAGAATAAACATGCTAACAAGTGTCAACACAAAGGTTGGTGAGTTCATAGTTTTAATGTTGCGCATAATCTGTATATAAAGGTGGATCACAAGATTTCAGTTGTTCAATCCAAAAATGTTTATCAAAATATTCTACGAAATTGAGCACCCTGGTAACTAAACTTAACGTATATATAATTTGTACCCTTTGTATAATCATCTTAATAATACACGCAAACCAACGTGTACGCTTCTCAAATATCATACGTCCGTTAAAAGGCTAGTGCTCTAGCTCGAACGGGGATATCAAGCCCTGTGGATCCATATACTACTACTCGCGCCCACCAGTTCTTATAACTGGCAGTTAACAGTTACCAAAGCTAAGGGATTTTCGGTTCAAACTCAGTGTAGAATTTAGTATGTACTTGTATCCATTGCGTTTTAAATAAAGTGCATGTATTCTCAGCTCAAAAATATATATTGCAAAAGCAATTAAAAAAGGGATCAATGAAACTCACCTTAGCAGCATATAAAGTCGTTCACCAAAATGTGATCGAAACACGGATTACCAAATAACCGTAGATCTCAACCTAGAGGACATATGTTGGTCAATAAATGTCTATCAAGCTAGGTCAGGTCATAGTGTATCACAATCCTAATGCTCGATATTGACATACAAAAGTTATCCAATGTTGTTTCAAAAAGTCAATTCTGACAATAGTTTAACAAAACGAGACGTACCTTATACAAGGATTTATTTACTCGGTTGGTAATATTCAAAAATCCAATTTATCAATCTCGTAAACAAGTTGTTTAAATCTTAATTGTAGATTCAAAAGCAATTTTAATTAACTTCAATCATAATTCAGTTGCTCATATCTTTTAATCCGTTCATCAAAATTATTCGATATCTAAATGAAAAGTTATTGATTTTTCGTCAGCTTTCCAAAAACATGTATATCATATATCTTTTACCAGTAATATATGTATTTAATTCGTGGTACATCATAAACTGTTTAACAAGGAAATTTAGCATACAAGCATGTATAAATATATATACTCGAGCACTAGACATGGATACACAATTATTATATAAAAGATAAAATATAAGTACTTACATATCAATATTGAGATTCAATATTGTAGAAAAGTACGTAGACCTAACGGAGATGATAACACTAGGTTTGACTTGCAAATAATACCGATGAATATTACCCATAACCTCCTTGGCAATAACTCATAATTTCCTTAGCTTTATCCGGCTCATAAAACTATTTTGAAAGTGACACGCTCATGACCTCGTCGTAGTATTTTATGTATAATACTAATAATAATACAAATACTACTAATAATAATAAAATTGATAATAATATTAATCTTAATAATAATAATAATAATAATAATAATAATAATAATAATAATAATAATAATAATAATAATAATAATAATAATAATAATATAATTAATAAATATAATACGTAGTAATTTTTAAATTAAAACAGAGGCAGATATCTCGAGCTTTATAGGTGTGGCCTGTCCAGGACTGCCATGCGATCGCATGGCCTCCAAGACCATTTCCCATGCGATCGCATGGGATGGATTTCCAGCTCATGATCTTTTAACTTCTAGTTTGTCGACATATTTTTTAATTATTAATATAATATATTTAATTTATATTAAATTCACATGCACAGTTGACTTGTAATTTTCGTTTCGATAAGTTGTACGTCGTCACTCGACTTATGTCCCGGTTCCGGTTTTTCAAACGTCCTATCGTATACTGATAAAACTTGTACTTTACGTTTCGTGAATCGTACCTTTGTCAAAATATAGTCTTAAATCATCCATAAACTATACCGCTGTAGCAATTCACTGTAGCAAATAGTGATTTTCAAAAACACTGTAGCATTTTTGGTACTGTAGCAATTTGAAAATGTTACTATCGTTTACTAAATAACTTGAAATTATATATATGTATATATCTTTTTAATATACATAAATCAGTTTTTAAATACACATTGGAAGTTATTTATAAATAAATTTTAATAATAAATATTTTAACTTATCATATATATTCAAATAGATATTTAAACCAATAAGTTTAATGTACGTTATCAAATAATTAATACATTGTTACCTTTTCAAGTTATAGTATATATGTAATGACCCGAAAATTTGCGACTAAATTTAAACTTAATCTTTAAAGGATTAATGATTTCGACACGATAAACAAAGTCTGTAAAACTGAATCTCAAAATTTTTGAACTATTCAAGTACCCTTCGATTTTCTCAACGATTCGCGAACAATTATATGTAAATAGATACATATATATACTATAACTTGAAAACGTAACAAAGTTTTCATTGCATAATACCGTACATTAAACTTATTGGTTTATATATCTAATTGAATATATATGATTTCAAGTTATTTAGTAAACGATAGTAACATTCGATTATTGATTTGATTGATATTTAGATAAGTTAACTAAAACGTTTAAGATGAACCAGTAAAACACTAATTTGATAAAGTATTTTCAAATTGCTACAGTACCCAAAATGCTACAGTGTTTTCGAAAATCACTATTTGCTACAGTAAAATTGACTTTGCTACAGTGAATTGCTACAGTAAAATTAACTTTGCTACAGTAACTTTGCTACAGTAAACCACTATTTTAAAAATGTATTTTAACAAATAGTGAGACGATGATTTATAGAAGTAAATGACCAAAATACTCGAAAGTTTAAGATATACTTTGAGTGGTATAGTTTAGGAATAATTTAAGGCTATATTTTAACAAAGGTACGAGTCACGAAATGTAAAATGCAAGTTTTCTCAGCGTACGAAAGGACATTCGAGAAACCGGAACCGGGACATAAGTCAAGTAACAACGTACGACTTATCGGAACAAAAGTTACAAGTTAACTATGCACGTAAATATAATATAATATATAAATAATTATATAAATTAAATATAATATATATTATATTTAAATATGTCGACAAACTAAAATACAAAATGATTGTGAGCTGGAAAAAGAGGCCATGCGATCGCATGGCCATTGTGCCTCAGACCCATGCGATCGCATGGGAAGGCTGGGCAGGCAACCTCTATAAATTCAGTCGAATTCTTCCATTTTTTTTACACATATATTACTCCGTATTTATTATTATTATTATTATTATTATTATTATTATTATTATTATTATTATTATTATTATTATTATTATTATTATTATTATTATTATTAAGATTAATATTATTATTAATCTTATTATTATTATTAGTAGTATTAATATTATACATAAAATACTACGACGAGGTCTTGAGCGTGTCACTTTCAAAACGAGTTTCCGAGCGAGTTAGAGCTAAGGAAAATATGGGTTATTACCAAGGAGGTTATGGGTAATGTTCGGGGGTATTTTTGTGAAGCAAACCTCGTGTTTATCATCTCCGATGCGTCTACGTGCTTTCCTACGATATTGTATATCAATATTTAACTGTGAGTTTCATATGATCCTTTTTTCTCTTTACATTTTTGGGCTGAGAATACATGCGCAGTTTTATAAACTGTTTTACTAAATGGATACAAATACTAAAACTGATTTTGTGTGAGTTTCATAAGATCCCTTTTACTCTCTACATTTTTGGGCTGAGAATACATGCAAATGCTTTATTAACCGATATACAATATTTATATGTGTGAGTCTCATTGATCCCTTTTTTAATTGCTTTTGCAATATATATTTTTTGGGCTGAGAATACATGCACTTTATTTTAAACGCAATGGATACAAGTACATACTAAATTCTACACCGAGTTTGAACCGAAAATCCCTTAGCTTTGGTAACTAGTAACTGCCGGTTATAAGAACTGGTGGGCGCGAGTAGTTATATATGGATCCATAGGGCTTGATATCCCCGTCCGAGCTAGAGCACTAGCCTTTTAACGGACGTATGCTATTTGAGAAGCGTACACGTTGGTTTACGTGTATTATTAAGATGATTATACAAAGGGTACAAATTATATATACGTTAAGTTTAGTTACCAGGGTGCTCAATTTCGTAGAATATTTTGATAAACGTTTCTGGATGAAACAACTGAAATCTTGGTATCCACTTTTATATGCAGATTATGCGAAACACTAAAACTATGAACTCACCAACCTTTGTGTTGACACTTGTTAGCATGTTTATTCTCAGGTTCCTTAGAAGTCTTCCGCTGTTTGCTTATATGATAGACAAGCTATGTGCATGGAATCTTACATGGCATATTTTTCAAGAAAACGTTGCATTCACCAATTCATCACCATGTACCTTATTTAGACTGCATTGTCAACGGAAGTACTATTGTAAACTATTATATAAGGTGATTGTTTATATGTAGAAATCATCAGATGTCGAAAACCTTTGATTTAATATTCATTTATGGTGTGCCTTTTCAAAAGAATGCAATGTTTATAAAACGTATCATATAGAGGTCAAATACCTCGCAATGAAATCAATGAATGACGTATTCGGCCAAATGGATTTGGAGCGATCGTCACAATATATGTATCTATTTACATATAATTGTTCGCGAATCGTCAAAAACAACCGAAGGGTATTTAAATATATAAAAGTAGTTCAAAAATTTTGAGATTCAGTTTTACAGACTTTGCTTATCGTGTCGGAAATGTTAATCATACAAAGATTAAGTTTAAATTTGGTCAGAAATTTCCGGGTCATCACAGAAAATCTCACTACCGCCCGCTTAACATCTTTTGGCAACCCATTCGTAGCTTTTAAGTTGTATCTCGTTTAATGCCATAGGTGTGTTCCACGATTTATTTGAAAAAACCTTTTGGTTTCGGTTTTTCCAAAGAAGATAGCTAGTCGACCAAATCACCGCTTGCCATAAACTTTTGCCTACATATGTATTTGTTTGACCCGCATCCGTGAACATATCTTCAACATTAACAAAGGGAATACCACATCGTCCCCACCAATCGAACACTTTGCACCACACATCGAAAGCATGTTTACACAAGATAGAGAGTGGTTAACCGTTTCAATACCGCCATCACATAGCGGATAACGAACCGAATGAAGATCAATACCTCTCTTATCAAGCTCTACCAATATCGGAAGACGATTTTTATTTGCTCTCCAAACAAAGACTTCAATTTTTTCCGGCACCAATTTGTTACACAATGTTTCACAACTATCGTTACTTGGAATTAAAAGTCTCGAGTTGATCAAGTTTGTTAGACCTTTTGTTGAGAAAATCTCACTACCGCCCGCTTTCCATTTCCACAAATCTCGTGTGTGAGGATTTAATTTTACACCCGAGATCATGTCCATCAATTGTTGGAGTTCATCCTTCGCCCACCTCTTGGAGTTCTTTGCCATGACCATCGCCCTACACACTTAACACCATCCCATGAAAGTCTATCTTGAATAGAAGTTTCTAGATTTGTTTCTAATCTTGATAACCGTGTGAATTTATTCTTTAACTTCTCGTTACCAACCCACGTCTCGTTCCAAAATGAGGTAGAAGCACCGTCACCTATTTCCTTTACAAAAAAGTTTCTAAAAGGAAGACTGGAGTCTTCAATGCTAGTCCCGATTTTAATAATATCCTTTCAGAGCGACTTATAAGAGTCGTTTAGAGGGTATATTCGATATATTCAATATATGAGAAATCATAAGACTATTTATAGTGGTGACAGTGACATAAAAAGATAATGAAATATTTTAGAGGGATGACAATGACGAGACGAACGTGGTGATAAAAAAAGAAGTAATGGCGAAAGGGTAATGAAAGAGTGATCAATGATGTATTAAAATATTTAAAATATTATTAGAAGTTGATTGAAAAAGTGGTAGGAAATAGAAAAAAAATAAAAGAAACAATATTAAAATAACTCGCGCACTCGTGATTAACCCCTTGCTAACTTGCTGCCCCCCACACAAAATAACCAAACACGCCACGTTACTGGTGTGTAAACAAAATGATTAGAAATGGCAACGATGAATTCATAAAGAGTTTGGGATAATACTTTGCCAATGGATGAAAATAAAGATCAAAATATATGAATTATAGAATAGAATAATATAGTAAGTCTTAATCTATTTGAGAAGGTATGTCATGAATGACACTAATTCAATATGTATTATGGTGCATTTGATAAAACTCAATACTTTAGAACTGAATGATTCAAAGGTTTCGAATGTAGTTGCTTCTGAATGAAAATAAATTGTTTGATAATCATTTTGAACGAATAATGTGAATTTTGTAAAATTACCTTATTAACATTTGAAATGAATAAAAACTACAATATATTGTTTAATAAGTGTTCTTGAAAATTTCGGTTTGCTCTATGTCGCTTGTTCTGTGGTGTATGTATGTATTGTACAAATTTATATTTATATTTTTCATTCTGCTTGCTTTTTAAAAAAAAATAAGTGTTATTGATAAAATTTATAGAACCTAATACATATAATATACGTGCTTAATGGTTAAGAGATAGTTCCAGTTCTGAATGATTCAACATTAAATGTTGAACCATTCAACATCCTCTGTCATTCAGAGGTCATAAACAAACGCATTGAATACTTAATGTTTCAACATTCAACGCTGAACCTTTCAATTAAGAGGTAAACAAATTCACCTTAGTCCAGGAAAGAAGTGTTAACGAGGAAAGAAGTGTTAATGTGACAATGAGATATGTAATGGTTGCGAGTGATTTAAAGTTGCAATTAGTAGTAAAAAAATGAAAAAAATTATATAAAGAAAAAATCCTTCTTAATGGAGTGGTATATATTTATTTGAAAAGAAGATTGGAGATGTTGAAAGATCAATAGTCTACATGTTACTATCATAATTTCTTGTTTCTAATAATAACTAAACCCTGGACTATTGCTTAATCGGGAATAATATTTGTCTACAATAATAAACTAAATAAAACCTCAATGACGTTTGACACATATCCTTTTCTCTTTATATTTTCTCCCTCAACATACAGACATTTTTTTAAATTGATACGGAGTATTTGATATGAAAATAAAACAAACTAAAAAGAGTAAAGGGGTTTAAAGGTAGCCTTTGATGTTTTTGCTTCAATATGACATTTTATCATTAGTTTTTTTATTTTTATTTTTTCTGTTACTTTAATTTTCAAAATTAAAATTTAAAAATTAAAATTGAAAATTCAAAGCATGTAAAATAAATAATTTAAAAATTATACTGTACAATTATGCCTGGCAAACGGGTCAGGTTGGGTCGGTTTGGGTAACGGGTCAATATGGTTTTGGGTTGAAATGGGTCATAGGTCAAACGGGTTAATTTTTTAAACGGGTCAAAATGAGCCAGGTTGGGTCGGTTTGGGTAACGGGTCGAAACGGGTCACAGGTCAGTTGGGTCAAATGGGTTACATGCTTTTTTTTTTTTTTTTTTTTTTTTTTTTTACATTTATTACATTATTTTAGTTATTACGGAGTATTATTTATTATATATACATAAGAACTATTAATAAACATAATAAATGATATAACCATAAATGCTTTCATAAACTTTGACGGATGAAATTTTTTGTGCTCGACCCATTTGACCCGTTCACAAAACCCATTTGACCCATTTCTATTTATTGATTTTTGAGTATTGATACCCATTAGACCCGTTCCTTCAGTTTTTTTATAGGACTCAATAGGTTGAAAAGAAACACATTTAAATCCTTTTTTTAAGTTTTAATTTACATTTTTAGGCTTAATTTTTCTCAAGACCCAATTGACCTGAAAGCTTGACCCACTTGACCCGAATTTGAGTGTATGTGTCACAATTGCCAAGTCTATGTACAATACCGTAAAACATATAGGTTGTGTCAAGCATATAGGTTGAGGATATGTTCGAAGACATTCGGATTAACTCACAACCTTCGTCGAAATCGCAAATTTGGCAAGCAATCGAGTGGGTGTGTGGTTACACAATTTGAAAAAATCAGAACCTTACATTATTCAAAAATAATAAAAGTAGTGGTCCCATGTTGCTTAACGACATCCAAGTTAATACGTTCGAATGGATTTCGAGAAGGTCAAAGAAAATAACGCTTAATTGGAATGATTGGCTTTTAAGTCCGAATATACATGATGATCACGGTTAATGGGTCTCTTTGGGTTTCGTCTTTTTTGTTTAATGATTTTTTAAAGTTGTAGTTTTTTTTAGCATGTTCTTTGCATGCTTCTTATTGTAATCTCTGTTTTTATTTTAATAAAATCATTTAGTTGCCTTTAAAAAAAAAAAAAAATAGGTTGTGTACATAACAGTATAACAGTATAAGATTATGAACATATCATCGCCCAATATTTATATCATCACCCAATATTTATATGTATCACTATTGTGGTCTGATTGATAAATTAATTAAAAATAATCAAATCTCCTCTCACATTCTCAATTTGATAAATTAAAAATACATATCTGTCTTCCCATCTGTGAATCAAGAAAGACCCATATTGTCATTTGTCGGTATTCTTTGTCAGATTATAAATTACTCCATTATTCTTCCTAAGTCTATCTATCAACCATTCACTTTCAAACACTTAATCAACAGTCACTAAAAGGGGCAATGAAACAAAATTGGTGGAAATCTGCTTACAAGCAGAATCACTTTGTTTTTAAGTTAGGGATTTCAATTTTGTTAGTGGGGTTTGGATTAAGATTTCTTTTTTCACAATCTTCAAGTGAGATCCCTAATGTTTCTGATGATAACATTAACACCCCTGTTGTTGATATTGATGATTCTGCTGAATCACCTAAAGATTTGATCCAAATTCACCATAAAGGTACAATTTTTAGGTTATTTTTGTGTGGTTTTGCATTAGAAATGGGTTTATATATATTGTTCTTTTTGTTTATGTAATGCTTGCAATTGATTATACAATGCACTGAAAGTATAATTTCATCATAAAGATACAATTTTTTAGATCTTTATTTATGGTTTTGTAATAGATATAGATAAGATATGGTTTATGATTTCTGGGTTGTAATCTTTGATGTTGGATATTAAATAATGTTTGTAATTGATGATTTTAATTATAAATCTCAATGAAAGTACAAATTCATCTATAAAGGTACAACTTTTATTGATGGGGTTATTGTTATTATTATTTCTTGATCTGTTTTATTTGCAGTTTTTATCTGCATTTACTTATGTTTTTCCTATTTTAAAGTTGTGTTTACTTATGTGGGATTAGTATTAGTACTATGTACTAAAAGTAGACAAATTTCTTTATTAATCTGATATAAGATTTGATGTTGGCTATTGGTTTCATTGAGAACTGAAACTGAATGTATTTTTTGAAGGTAATGGATCTGAAAAGTGTGATATTTTCGACGGTGAATGGCTACCGAATCCGGGAAGTCCAGCTTATACGAATAACACGTGTAGATGGATCGAAAGTCATCAAAATTGTATGGGAAATGGGAGGCCAGACACTGGATATATGTACTGGAAATGGAAGCCTAAAGCTTGTGAATTGCCTCGTTTTGATGCGAAGAAATTTCTTGAAATGATGAGGGATAAATCTTGGGCTTTTGTCGGTGATTCGATAACTAGGAATCATCTTCAGTCCTTCATTTGTCTTCTATCTCAGGTAAAGTTTCAAACTTTAATCTCTTTATATGATACATTTCTTGATTTTAAGAGTTGCTAATGGTTTCATGTCAAGAATTATGTGTCTTTGGTGTTCTTGTTTCTTAGATTATGTTAAATGTCATTTTGAGTCATGTTAAATTGGTATGCATTGATATTTAACCTAGAAGAAATATCATTATAATGATACGCGTATTGAAATATTGAGCTGAATGAATTGTCCCAACATATATTTGTCCAATTTTTAGGTGTGTTTAGATGAGTATTTTGAAAGCGATTATGTTAGTGAATAATCACATCAAATTATCTAGTCTAGTATTATATTAACGTTATGTAAGAATTGTGTTTGCATGGGCTCCTTTTGAACTTTTAATACTCACAAGTTGTATGCTTCTAATTGTTTAGTAATTGAGTTAATAGGTAAAAGCATGGTTGCAAATGGTGGTTGCAGCAGTGGTTGCGACGATTTGGTGACTTACCCGTCCCCTTTCGCCCGAAAACGTCCAATTAGTCAGTCAATGCTAAAAAGTCAGGTCAAAGTCGGTCAAAAGTTGACCTTTTGTCTGACCTTGTTCTAATGTGAACGGAAATCCCAAACCCAATTTTAGATTTAGCTGGATATAACAAGTCCCAAACCGACTTACATAGTATCCCTTAAAGATAAATTAATAAATACACTATAATTATAAAAAACGTATATATTATTTAAACTGATAAGAGTTTTGTGGCTTCTTTGAAACTAATAATAGTTTATTGTCTCATAGGTAGAAGATGCTGTTGAACTATATCACGATAACGACTACAAGAACCGAAAGTGGCATTTTCGGTCTTATAACCTCACGGTATCAGTTATATGGTCTCCGTTTCTTGCAAAAGCCGACATTTTTGAAGACATCAACGGTGTTTCGTCATCAGAAATCCAACTCCACATGGATGTTCTTGACAAACAATGGACCGAACAATTTCACACGTGGGATTACGTTTTATTCTCTTCTGGTAAATGGTTTATCAAAACAACAATTTACTACGAAAACAATTCCATTTTGGGCTGCCATGGTTGTGAAGGAGATAAGTACGCCGATCTTGGTATCAACTTTGCTTATCGTAAAATGTTAAAAAGTCTTTTTAAGTTCATTATGGAATCTAACCATAAAGGTATGATCTTTTACCGAACATCGACCCCAGACCATTTTGAACACGGGTCATGGTCAACTGGTGGGACTTGTGATAGAACTGTTCCTGCAGATGAAGGTGAGTTTGAGTTGACTGATCTGAACCGAATCCTTCGAGAGGTTGAATTACCGGAATTTTCAAAAGCTGAAGATGAAGCTTTTGAAAAGGGGTTGAAGTTGAAACTTATTGATGTGATGCCTCTTTCGTTGGTGAGGCCCGATGGGCATCCGGGCCCTTATAGACATTTTTACCCGTTTGCGAAAGATAAGAAGGCTAAAGTTCAGTATGATTGTTTGCATTGGTGTTTGCCTGGCCCAATTGATTATTGGAATGATTTGCTCATGAATTTGGTGGTTAGTGGTTGATGCAAATGCAAATGGCTTGTGAATACAAACTCTGATCAGTCTTTTTTATTTTATTTTTATTTATTATTTTAATTTTAATCACAGTTTTGTCTTTTAGGAATGTGATGTAGTGGAAATGTTGTTTTTTAGTAGATAATAATTCATGAATGGCCATGTGGACTTAAAAGGCATATTTCTTGTTATCCAGAGCTATTTATTCTTAATGGTTTGTCTGTTTATATCAATTTTTCAATCCCTTATTAAAGTTGCAATGGTCTATTATCCAAGTCCTTATTTCTTGAAAAAATTACGCGGTTGGTCCTTAATGTTTGTTCGTAAAAGATTATGACCACCAAAAGATATATAAAGTGCTTATAGAACAAAATGAAAACACAAAAGAAATTAATCAGAATCAATATGTTTTCTGATTGAATGATTTACGTAAACTAAAAAGTCAAGAAACATTAAAATGATAAGACCTGGAATAAACAAAAATATGAAGACAGTAGGTTGACTGCCAAAGATGATAACTTTTTTGTGTGATCCAGATCAAAAAATGAACCATAAATTGGTTTATATAGTTAATGAATCTCCAAATTAACATCTGCCACCTTCTAGTTTCCTTTAGTCCAAATATAGTCCCTCCAAACGATGCAGACATGACCTTTAACTTCCTTTTATTGAGCTTGAAGATTTATCTCACATGGGCATGATTAAGAACCAATAACACACACATGATTCAGATTCATATTGAATATTTTAACATTATTAAGCCATCAACTAATCATTTTTAAGCCAACAAACTTTGAATGACTTCATAACTGTAAACACAACAGCTAGTGAAAGGGAAAACAAAAGACAATGAAGCAAAATTGGTTGAAATCAGTTTACAACCAAAATCAGTTTGTTTTTAAGTTAGGGCTTACAGTTATGCTAGTGGGGTTGGGATTAATATTTCTTCTTTCACAGTCTTCAAATGAGATTCCTAACATTTTTCATAATGGCATAAACAGCCATGTTGTTGACACTGATGATTTGGTTGAATCAGTTAAAGATTTGAGCCAAATTCATCAAAAAGGTACAACCTTTTAGCTTTTTCTGTTATGCTGGTAATTGCAGCAATGTTTATGATTGATTATGCAAATGAAAGTATAATTTGGTGTTAGTTTTGATGTTGGTTATTGATTATTGATAGTATTATGAACATAAACTGTAATTTATGTATTTCGTGAAGATAATGGTACAGAGAAGTGTGATATTTTCGATGGTGAATGGGTACCGAATCTGGGTAGTCTTGCTTACACGAATAACACATGTAAATGGATCGAAAGCCATCAAAATTGTATGGAAAATGGGAGGACAGACATTGGATATATGTACTGGAAATGGAAGCCTAAAGCTTGTGAATTGCTCCGTTTTGATGCGAAGAAATTTCTTGAAATGATGAGGGATCAATCGTGGGCTTTTGTTGGCGATTCGATTATTAGGAATCAGTTTCATTCCTTTATTTGTCTAATATCTCAGGTAACGTTTCAAACTTTAATCATTTTGTATGGTACATTTCTTGATTTTATAAGTTAAGTTTAAGCTACAAGTAAGACTCTTAAAAAGATATATTATCAAACAAGTTATTGTCATTCAGAATCGAGTTCATTCAGAACATTTGAATCATTCAAATTATTATGAACCATTCAACGCTTAATCATTCAGTTTTATCAAAAACACATTTAAGAGACTCAATATTGTAATGATTTTGTCATTTATCAGGTAGAGGAGGCTGTTGTACTTTACCACGATGATGAATACCATGACCAAAAGTGGCGTTTTCCTACACACAACCTTACGGTTTCCGTCATATGGTCTCCGTTTCTTGCAAAATCCGACGTTTTTGAAGACAAGAACGGTGTTTCATCCCCGGATATCCATGTCCACGTGGACATTCTTGACAAAATATGGACCGAACAATATCACACATGGGATTACATCTTATTTTCTTGTGGTAAATGGTTTACAAAACCAACATTTTACTACGAAAGAAACTCAATTTTGGGATGCCATGCTTGTGAAGGAAAACATACTGATCTTGGTATCGATTTTGCTTACCGAAAAACGTTAAAAAGTCTTTTTAGGTATATTATAGAATCCAACCACAAAGCTACAATCTTTTATAGAACTGCCACCCCGGACCATTTTGAAAACGGGACATGGTCAACTGGTGGGACTTGTGATAGAACGGTTCCTGCAAATGAAGGTGAGTTTGAGTTGACTTATTTTGACCGAATCCTTCAAGAGGTTGAATTACAAGAGGTTTCAAAAGTGGAAGCCGAAGCGTTTATAAAAGGGTTGAAAGTGAAACTTCTTGACGTAATGAAGCTTTCGTTGTTGAGACCCGACGGACATCCAGGCCCGTTAAGACAATTTGACCCGTTTGCTAAAGATAAGAAGGCTAAAGTTCAGTATGATTGTTTGCATTGGTGTTTGCCTGGCCCAATTGATTATTGGAATGATCTGTTGATGAATATGGTGGTAAATGGTTGATGCAATATCTTGTAAATAGTTTTGTTTTATGTTGTTTGTATCAATTTTTTTAATTAGAAGTAATTCAATCATGATATTTATTTCACTTTATCAGACATACCTTATATCATATTAGGAATTAGGAAACAGATAAAGTACATATAAGTATATAACTATTTGAGGTTTATTTTGCTGTAACATCATAATCATAATCACAGTATAAATTATTGTAATTTATTTTGGGATTATCTAACATAACTTTAAAAAATTAAAGTTGGGTAATGTAAAAGATGCAATGTAGGTTTGAAAATTTTATTGAAAAGGTTCTCATTTGACCTTGTAACATGAGTATTTTTGTATTGGATTTAAAGATTTGATTAAAAGAGTCATAACTGGAAAGAATTATTTTTATTAAAAAGTGATGATTTTGTTAGACATGAGCATTTAATATTTCCAAAGCAAATCTTAATTTACTCTTAACGGTAAAAATTCAAACTTTAGAATGAAATTTGAAAATATAACCGTTAGAAGGCTCTCACATTCTTTCTGTATAAAACCCACAAATCACTAATCACTAATTCACTAACAATACCATCTCAACCTGCAAAAGATTCCATTTTTCACATCTCAAGCCCTAACCCACAAATGGCAGACGTTGCGATCTATGATCACGTAATCATTCCATCGAAAAAGAGAACCAAAAAACCACTTGCCCCTAAAAATGATTCCAATATCATCACCGAAACAATCTATGCAGGAAAAGAGAACTCTGAAAGCCTTTCACAACCCAAATCCTTAAAGATTAAGAAATCAAACAAAACGAAAAAGAATCCACAACCCGAACCTGAAACTGAACTGGTTGCGTCTTCTTTTGAAAAGAAGTTGCAAGAAATGCAAGAAAAACTTGAAAGGATGACTCTTGAGAAACAACAAGCAGAAGAGAGGTTGAAGATGAAAGAGCAAGAACTTGAGTCACAAAACAAAGAACAAGAAAAAGTTAAAATGGAGCTTAAAAAGTTGCAGAAATTGAAAGAATTTAAACCCACAATGGTACAGTACTTACCCCCTTTACTATCATCTTTATAGTTTTATAATTTGTTCAAAGATTTTAATTTATAATTAAGGGTTTGTATCTTATCGGAACGACATAATCTTGAAATTAGGGTTTGTATCTTTGATTAGAAATTGTTAGTCCGATTCAAATTAGGGTTTTGACTGTTTGTTGTTCACATATAACAATCTTTCTGCTTAAATTATTGGTTACAGGCTCATAGAATCTTGATTATCATGTATTAGAGTTCTTGATTTTAGGACTAGGGTTTGTATCTTGAATTGGGAATTGTTATTGTTATGCAACTTCAAATTACGGTTTTGTTATCTGTCTGCTTTTATAACAATCTATATAGGTATTGGTTGTTTTTAAAAAAAAAATTAAATTTAAGACATTTCTTGAATTTGGTTCTAGGGTTTGTATGTTGAATTGGGAAACCTAAAATTAGAATTTTGATAACTTGTTTTTTATTTATCTCAGACACTGCCCATTTTGCCATCTTTGAAAGACAAAGATCAAGCTAAGAAGAAGAAGAATAGTTGTGAAACTAAAAAGCCAGCAACTCCTTATATTATGTGGTGCAAGGAACATTGGTCTGAGGTAAGAACCCAATTTGTATTTATTTATGTATATTTGAATAATATTTATAACTTATTATATGTTTAGTATCATTGGGGAATTTTCATGTTTTTTTTGTAGGTAAAGAAAGAAAATCCAGAAGCAGAGTTCAGTGAAGTAGGAAACATTTTAGGTGCAAAATGGAAGACATTAACACCCGATGAAAAGAAGCCTTACGAGGAGAAATATCAAATTGAAAAAGTGGCTTACTCGAAAATTATTGGTAATGAGAAGAGAGAAAACGAAGCTATGAAGCTTTTGGAAGAAGAACAAAAGCAGAAAACAGCTATGGAGTTGCTCGAACAATATACGCAGTTCATACAAGAAGCCGAAAAAGAGTTTGATAACAAAAAGAACAAGTAATTATCTAATTACTTGTTTAAAATAGAGAGTTTGCTTTTTTTATTTTAATTATTTTTTGTTTTGTTTATAGGAAGGAGAAAGATCCATTGAAGCCGAAGCGTCCAGAGTCTGCGTATTTCTTGTTTATCAAAGATAGACGTGCTGCGTTAATTGCTGAAAACAAGAGCGTTGTTGAGGTAATTTGTTTTTTTAATGATCAAATTCGTCAAAGTTTGTGTCTTTGTATAATTGTGAAGATTTGATGAATTTGGTTGATGTTTTGATGGTGGCAGATTGCTAAGATTACAGGAGAAGAATGGAAAAATATGACAGATAAGCAAAAAGGTAAATACGAAAAAGTGGCGAAGAAGAAACAAGAAGAATATACGCAAGAAATGGAGGCGTATAAACAGAATAGAGAAGAGGAAGCAGAAATTGCAAAGAAGGAAGAAGATGAACTGATGAAAGTTTTAAAGCAGGAAGCTTTACAATTGCTTAGAAAGAAAGAAAAAACTGAAACTATCATTAAGGTTTCTGTCCCTAACATTTTGCTGTTTTTATCGGGTTTTTTTTCTTCTATCTTTTGACAGTTTAATGATTGAGTAGAGTTTTTCTTGTTAACGTAGAAATTAAAGAAGATGAAGAATAAAAAAGACGAGAAGAAGAACAAGAAGATCAAAGATCCTAACATGCCCAAACGCCCACCGTCTTCTTTCCTCCTTTTCAGGTTTCTTCTTTTTTTTTTTAAAGAAAAAAAAAGGATTTTTCTGTTGTTAAGATGATTAACATACTTGTGAATGTTAAATAACCGTTGTCTAAAAGTCAACATAACCGCTATGTGCAAGTTTTTTAAGCACTTTAATGATAGCCCAAGAATTGTCGCTAGAAAAATCCAAAAAGAACAAGCATTTAACGTTTCTCTTATATCTATTTTAAATTTGACAATCGTGTTATTTTAATGCATTTGCAGCAAACAAGCACGGAAGGATTTGTCGGAAGAAAAACCGGGAATCAGCAATGCCCAAGTGACTGCGTTAATTTCAGTAAAGTGGAAGGAATTGAGTGAAGAAGAAAAGCAGAAATGGAATAGTGAGGCTGCAGAAGCCATGGAAGCTTACAAGAAAGAACTGGAAGAGTACAACAAAAGCGTAACGGAGATGATCAATAACGATGATGATGATAATTAGCGCAATCATGCTCAACTACTTTTGTTGAACACTATGAATGGCAATCACGTCATCACTTTATTTGCTTTAGTTGGTACTTGTTTCGATCTCCTATCGATTTATAAATACAATTCATGAACTACAAATTCAAATAAAGCATGGGCGAACACGTATTTCGTCATTTTTTTCGTTGAGCTTATTGTGAGTGCCCCTTGATCCTTGTTGTGTATTACATTCTTTGAGCTTATATGTTGTCCATCTACCTTCTACTATTATGAGTATCATTCATACTTAACATGAAAATGGATATTTTCAATATAAACATAACATGAACTTTTCAAAAAAGTTCAAACAAGAAAGGTAAACATATATTGCTTGTGGTTTTTACTATAACCACATGCACAACATAAGACCATTGCCACCAAAGAGATGAAGAATAAAAAAGACGAGAAGAAGAACAAGAAGATCAAAGACCCTAACATGCCCAAACGCCCACCATCTTCTTTCCTCCTTTTCAGGTATAACTTCTTTGACAACAAAAAGAATAAGTTGTTATCAAGTTCATTGATACACATTCTAAATTAGATAATCATGTTACTTATTTATTTAATGTGTTACGCAGCAAACAAGCACGGAAGGATTTGTCGGAAGAAAAACCGGGAATCAGCAATGCCCAAGTGACTACGCTAATTTCAGTGAAGTGGATGAATGATGTTCAACTAGTTCTGTTGAACACCATGACGTCATCACTCTCGACTGCATTATTTACTTTAATAAAGTAGTTGGTACTCGTCTCAATCTCATATCTATCTTATAAATAAAATACAATTCATGTAGTTGAGTCACTGTTCTTTTAGCCTGAATTGAATGTTGTACACTTCCTATTTATAGAAAAGGCAACACCATGTGTACAAGCTTCTTAGCTAAATGAAGGAATTATACCAAATGGCCTTAAGATTAAGCAAGAATCAAACCAATAAATAAATACTACTCTTACTGTAAGGCAATAATAAAAAGAAAAACAATAATAATGTTATCTGGGGGAAAAAGCGAGAATCAAATTCGACACCCGTAAAATGGGAATCCAATTCCCATTGCATAAATTGTTATAAATACAAGTGCTGTTTTGCTTGACCAATGTATGTGAGTGCACAATCAATCAAGCAAAAGAATTTATATGTATAATGGCTTCAATCCAATGCGAAAGGCCGGTTGACCACACCAAAAACAGCACCCAATCTAACCATTTCCAAACCAATGCCCAGAACAAATGTAACACCTGTGGCTACCAAAAACCAATTGACCACAACAGTGCAAATGCCCAACCCAAATGTAACAATGCCTGCTCCTGCTGTCAGCAGCAGCGTAAGGAAAACGAACACTCTTTTACAAACAGAATGAAAGAGATGGCAAATTCAGCTTACAAGAAAGTGGCTGACCAGATGCACCACCAGGATCAACAACAAAACAATGGACACAACAAGCCAAACTCTAGAAGAAAAAAGAAAGAATCTAACATGAGTAACTGCATACCTAGGATCATAATCATTGATCAAAGGAGAAGACACACGAACTCCAAAAAGAAGGGGAACGAATGTAAATGTAAAGACGAAAGCAGCAGCAGTAGTGACAGTGAAAGTGACAATGATGCTCATGTAAAACGCATCTAACGTGCGTAACAAATTTGATTCAAATTTCGTATGCAGATATACACATAAACTATATATTACATGGAATAAACTACAACTTGTGGTAGTGAAGTTTTTATTGATTGATGTTATGTATGAACTGCTATTTCCCCAATGTGGTATTTTCTAATGTTATATAACTCAAGTAGTTCGTAAAAACATTCTTGAATGCCATAGCTACCAATCGCGGAGATATAAATATCACCTCTTAAAATTTAACCGTCAAAATCAAATCACAGAGTTTCAAAAGATATTAGTTATATATATTCAGTAGAAAACTATGGTCATTATGCTAACATAATATAAGCCATAATTATACACAAATACTGACTGACACTAACTTATCAAGGCCCATTGATCACCTTTTCACCCATGATGCAACATCTTCAACAGCGTGTTCATCAGCATCTTCAATAGTCATGATTCCAGTTAGCTCAAGATTCTTCTTAGCTATTTGAAATGAATGGTCACCATATTCGATTACATGAAAAGCATTCAAAACTTTCAGCTTTTTCCCAACCACATCAAAGATTCCAGGGGGCAGAAACCATCATAACCACCCTATTTACGACAAAGGAAGAAAAAGAAGCAAACGTAGTAGTGCTATGTGCACTAGCATACTAACAGTTTTTGTATAAACCTCAAGATAACTGCAGTCTGCTTAATAATTTTAGCAATAAATTAACGTGTTTTTCGGCACTGTAAACTCAAACATGGAATACTCAAATTAGAATGTTTAATTTATGAGTAATATTTTACATTCTTATCCACTGTTAGAGTACCCTGGAATACAACAGATTAAACATTTAATCTAATCACACAGCTCAATAAGAAAAAAATAAAACAACATTCCAAATTTTAGTAATAATTGACACTATTTCGTGTATCGGTTAATATTAGTAAGTACAGCAGTCAAACTCTGTTCAAGTCATTTGACTGACATTTCAAGAACTGACCACTACAGCATTGAATCGATTGACCAAATTGTATTAAAAATAACACCGGCGATTCACGATTATTCAACTTCACCGACGAGCTGTCACCTCTTTTGATCGATCGGACATAAAGTTTTATTGCTACTTCATGTTCGTTTTTCGCCGTTCGCGGCCGCTTCGATGCCATTTTCCCGATCAGAAATCATAATTTAATTTATTACTTATCAGAAAAAAAAAGGATTCAAATTGATGAACCGATTGTAAAGAAATTATTAAGACAGATTTGGGCGAATACGAACCCTAATTTCATGTAAGCTGAACATTTCGCGCCAAATGACATCGGCTGACGCAGCCGTTGAATACAATTTCTAGTTGGGCCTTATTGGACTTAACTCATGTTACTATAACTCATGTTATTACAATTTCTAGTCGCGCCAAATTCCTAAAATAGGCCTCATAAACTATATAACTTGGGCTTTACTTTGGCAACATAAGGGAAATTTATGCCCTTTAAAAAAAAAAAAAAAGTATTTGATAATATGCCCTTAAAAATTTTGAAATTGCAAGAATTGCCTTCTGTCCACGCATCACGCATGATGTGCGCAAGTCCGTGTGTGATGCTTTTGTTCGAGATATTCAATGAGACAATCAGTTTCCCTCGAAAACTCGCACCACGCACTAAGCACCACCGATGGTGCGTGGTGTTTGGTGCCAAAGTTTTTGCCCAACAAGCACCAAACACTATGCACCAAACTCCATGCATCAAGCACCAAGCACAGTGCGTGTTGCATGGTTTTGGTGTGTGTTTAAGAGCAAAAAGGGCTGTCGAGCTGAATATCTCGAATTCATGCATCACGCACGGGTTTTGCACGCATCATGCATGATGCGTGGACATGGGCATATCTTGCAATTTCAATTTTTCGAGAGCAAATTATTAAAGACTTCTGGATATGGGGTTCACGGGTAACATTCACATTTAAAAAATTCTATTATTTCTGTTTCATAATTACAAATATATAAATAAATATAAAGCCTGATTACACTCCTTTTTCAAAAAAACAAAAGAACCATAGGTATATAGTTTGCAATGTTTTGGCCTCTTTCATAGTTGTTACTTTTTCATGAGTATAATATATGTTACTCCGTATATGATATGATTTTTGCTACTAGTTATTAGTACTGATATTTCGAACAGCTACATTTTGTACAACGTACATCCCTACCCGGTTTTAATCAAGTGAATATCTTAAATATCATGTGTGGTCCAACGATATACATGATGTGAACAACATGAATCATTTCTAAAATTTATTAACCCTAAAGGACAACCAGAAAAGCTGCCTCACTTGCTTGTCCAATTAGGTTCTTTCATTTGCAATATTGTTCTGAATACTTTATTGGTTCTCATTTATGAATCAATATCTTAGAGTAGAAACAAAATTAACATAATAAAAACAAAAACAAAAAAAACATAATAATGAAACAGTTGTAACTCATTATGAAACTTAAATAACCAACACAGTAATTAAAGAACAAAACCAAGATAAACACATGATGTACATAACTACACAATGAGCACCATAAGCTCAAACATGATAACTACATATGATTAATATTAAGTAAACCGATAACCCTGATATATATTAATGATCCCAATCCATCTTAGCATACGTCAACAAGGATACATCTTTTTTAGGTACTTCACAACCCGAAAGATCATATATAATAATATATTAGATATTAGATTAGATGCTATACAAATGTAGCTAGCTAGGTTTAAATTAATATAAAAAAGACTAAAAGTCTCAAGGTAACCAGCTAGATTATAAATCAAACTGCTTCAACTTAACCACCATAAATATTAGTATTTCAAGAAAGCTCTTGGTTCTTCTCCACCACTCTTACTTCTTTTGCAGATCTAAGCACATTAGCCTGAAAAAAAAAAAAAAAAAAAAACATCACAAATTTAAGTCAAATGAAACATATCATAAAACGATTATTAATCAGTCAAAAGAGTGACAATTAATGTATATATATGTAGAAAAATATATAGTTGACCTGAGCATCAGTAATTTCAACGGCAAATGCATCAACAATGAACAAAGATAAAGTCTTGTTATAGGTTCCAGGCTCAAGTTTTTTAACCAACAAGTCATTATGCTTCTTGCTTAAGTACATTTCCAACTCTCTTACACCTCTCTTTGTTCTGCAAGCACAGATTAAAAAGAAAAATCATACATACATAGGCCTATCAAACAAGTATACAAATTATAGTTCTTATATATTTAAAGACAAAATGTAGATTGTAGAGAAGTGAAAGTAGAAAAAAGAGACCTATCAGATTGAAGGTGCTCATATTGAGGATCATAGTTCATGAACACAAAATGCAGATGTTTTTCTCTGTCACTCATTATGGTTAATTGAGTAGTAGGCAACTTTGAGTGAAAAAGATCCATTGGTTATTGCCCTTTTTATAGTACACCACCAAATCACTTTGACTCTGTCAAACTATTAGTGGATCTAGAAATTCCAAAAATAAAAATGTATAAATAAAGATAATTGTTTTTATCGTATTAAATTTTGATGTGTGTTGTTTATTTTTAATAAAGGAATGTAGGGGTAAAGATAGTGAAAGACCATTACTTTTCAAAAAGCAATGAAAGAAGTCAAGAACCATCTACCTTTTGTAATATAGAGTATTAATTAATTAATGTGGAATTAAAGCAAATATATTTTTATGAGTATTATGGTAAGATTGAAATAGAACACCATTGGTGCAATTGACTCCATGAATAATATTACATGCACTTAGGTTGAAAAAATGTAAAGGGATTTATGTTATTGACATTAAAGTAAGTCGTTGACCATTATTAAGGTGGCTTAATGATAAGCTGGAGCTTATAAATGGAATTGAAGCTCATAGTTCAAGCTGATAGCTGAAATTTAACTTTTAAACTGAAAGTTTAAGTTTTTTCTTTTTAAGTGTTAGGAAAGTTGTTGGAGCTTTAAACTTATAATTGTAAATTGACAAATAAAGAAAATAAAACTTATGATATTTAATTATATGAAGGGTAATTATGTAACTTTTCATTCTATAAACTATATATGAGTTTATTTTTAAACTAATTAAGATTAAGAATTAAAATAGCTTCTTTTTCTAGAATTAGTTAAAATAGTTTCTTTTTCTAAAGCCTATTTTTTTTTTTTTTAATAAACTTTAGAAGATTTGACACCCATACAGGGCCGGGCATGATGCCGTGCGGGGTGGGCGATCGCACCGGGCATCAAATTTCAAGGGGCAACAATTTAGGAGTCCAATTTCATCTATACTAGATTCATTTCGGCCCATAGTTCTAACTCATATAAACCCTTATTTAAAAAATTGAAAAAAGCACATACATAAATTTAGAAATATTGAAAAAAAACTCATTTACACCGATTGTTGCCTCATTGGGCATCCAAACGGAGAAAATAATGTTGATGCCCATACAAATAATGTTCATGAAAATAATGTTTTCCTTCCTTACTAATGTTGATGCCCATACATAAATTGTATTGTGTTTATTGAATAAAAATCGGCGTAGGGATGAGTCGTGTAGCTTGACTAGGTTCCAAACCCTTAAAATATTGTGGCGTGCTATTTAAATTTTTGATAGGGGGCATACTTTCTACCATCTCGCACTGGGCATTCAAATTCTCAGGCCCGGCCCTGCACCCATACAAAAATAGTTTAAACTTATGGCTTAAACACTTTCATAAGTTCCCATAAACTTGTGTGACTCTTTCATAAGAATTTTTTGGTTTGAACCTTAGTAGCCCTACATTAGGATGGTTAGGAAAATAGTTGGAAAAGAGTTGAAAACACTAATAAGACTCGAATATCTCGATTAGGCAATGTATATCTTATTTGGAAAGTCCTCGCTAAATAAGTCATTAATAAAAAAATTGTGAATCCAATTTGTATTTGAGGCTATACATGCGTCATATTCGTATTTGTACATGTATAAATATGTAGTTAGGTTGATGTAGGTTTGTAGTTTTTTAATAAATTGTACAGAGTGAATTAAAATTGTAACTATCATTGACAAAAGAATCTACACCATATTATACATTATCAATAATGTAAGATACATACTACGTACTAGAAAGATAATTCATTTTGTTTGAAGCTCAAATATACTAAAAACTCAAAACAAAATCTGTAAAAGCCTTTTTATTAATGCCTTTTGCAGGCAAGTATAATATCCTTATCAAATTTCAATTATTCATAGAAGATAATGAAATTTGTGCAATTTCAATTAGTCAAGGGACAACAACATTTTACTATTTTTGAATGTGCACATGGGAATTGGTCACATGACTTTAAAAGCAACTTGGTTGCAAATTAGTGTTGACCATGCATCCTTTTATTATTAGGGATTAAATTAAACAAATAATAGGAAATAGTAATTAAGGACTTGTTTCCTTAAATCATGCATGGAAGGTTCTCTAATATGCAAGGGCCGGTGATTTTTAACAAAAGTAAAATGGTAGAATATTGGTCACCACACGTACGTACGCACGCTCGCGCACTCGATGGTGGTGAAAAAGTCAACAGATTCTCTTGAATCTAAACCAAGAAATTTATTGCCATGTTACACTGCGACGTGCACATATATCTATTATAACAATTACCATTAATTATAGTTGTCTTAGATCTATCTACGATTGGATTTGTATTCATTTTCTAATTAGTGCTTTGCTAATCACTTTCGAACTGGATTTAGAAAATCGGGTTTAACTTTTAAAAGTATAGTAGTAACTTAATTAGTTTACCATCACATGTCCACCGATTTTCTCACTTAGACCTACTTTAACGGTGGCGTGTTGCCACCGGTGTTGGCCAACACGCCGTGTAACCCCACCGTGTTCCACCATCAACCTGCGGCATGCTTCAAGTTTGCACCGAACATTTTGTACGCGTGTTGGAGTTTTGGTCGACGTGTCTGGCTCCCAACCATACACAAAGCAACGGTTCTCTTTTTTTTTTTTTTTTTGATTTCTCAAATATATATACATATTCACTTCTCAACATCTTCAAACACATATCCACTTCTATATCTCTCTGTGTACAAACAAACTCAAAATCAAAATCAAAATCAAACAATGTCTCATCCGAATGATTGGTCGTTGTATAAAAACATTATAACGGGCACCGGTGAACCGACTACTCCGGGCTCATCATCTTCATCTCGACCTTCATCTCTTGGTTTTGCCAACTATACTACTAGCTCGTTTACTATGAGCGAACAACAACTTAAGCAACAAATCCAAAGATTACAGCAAATCAAAAATTACAAGAGATTCGAAGAGAGCTCGGTTTTAGCCCGCAACAAATGTCACAACTTCAAGGTGAAACTCAACCACAAACTCAACCCGAAGATGAGGCCGAACAACATGGTGGCGTGAGGAGAAGAAAACACCAACGAAAAGGAAAAGAAAAGGCACGTGAACCAATCCAAAAAAGAGTTTGGACATCGGCCGAAGAGGTTTGGTTGGCGAGATGTTGGCTTGATGCGTCCAAAAATCCGATCGTCGAAAACTCTCAAAAATATCAATCTTTGTGGCAAACTGTAATGAACAAATTCAACAATAATGAGCACGGATGGCATCGAAATGAAGATGCGTTATCGGGGAAATGGCGTTATGTGGACAGGGGGTGTAAAGCTTTTCAAGGTTATTATGAGGCCGAAAAATGCAATCCAAGGCGTAGTGGGAAAACCGAACATTGCTTTTACGAGGGTGCGGTAAAGGCGTATGGTGCAAACGAACAGAAGACGTGGGCGTTTAAAGAAGCTTGGGAATTTTTAAAGGACAAAACAAAGTGGCTTGTGCCTGTTGCGGTTGGTGGAATGGTTTATGGAGGTTTGCCTGATGAGGATGATGATAACGTGGTACAAACGATTGATATCGCGGATGATAACGTGAACGTGCTTTTAGGTGATGATCCGATTGAAAGGCCGATGGGAAGGAATCGAGCAAAGAAGGTGGCTAGGACTTCCGCATCTTCCGACGCAACGCGAAGCTCTCGTTCAACAAGCTCTTCAAAGTTTGAAGAGTTATGTGAAAAATTTAACGAGTATAGGTCCGAAGTTGCACAGAAAAAGCTTGAACAAATGGACGCAATCACCAAAGCGGAACGTATGAAAGCCGCACTCGAAGCCACACAATTTCTGTCGAACTTGGACATTAATAACATCGCGAACCCGAGAGAGAGAAAGCGTTGCATGAAGATGAAGAAGAACTTGCTCCAAGAGCACGACGATTTGATTCAGTTGTCAGATGAAGATGACGAGTAGTAGTTTATATTTTTAGGACTTTTTTTCAAAAAAATAAAGTAACTTTAGGTCGTCTTTTTATTTATTGTAATTTTCTATTTTTAGGATTGTAATCGTATTTTTAATATTAATTTTAGTGTGTTTAATTAAATTAATTTGTTATTTATAATTACAAAATAATAATATAAACTAATTAAACAAAATAAATTAAATACAAGAAAAATGAAAAAGAAATAAAAAAATACCCCAACACGCCACTCAGCATGTGATGACCCGAAAAATTTCGACTTATTCTGAACCAAATTCTCGATATGATTTAATATTTCTGACACGATAAGCAAAGTCTGTTAAACTGAATCTCAAAACTTTTGAACTATTCAATTACCCTTCGATTGTTCTCAACGATTCGCGAACAATTATATGTAAATAGATACATATACTATAACTTGAAAACGTAACAAAGTGTTGAGTATACGGTACTGTGCATTAAACTTGTTGGTTTGAATATCTGATTGATATATTTAATTACTGAGTTAAAAGATTATGCCAAACGATTGAATTAAAAGATCTTTATTGAGTCACTTAAGTATTATGATAGGATTACGGGTCTCTGTTGAGAGGTCCACGTTGATTTGGGAAATCGTTCATTTTTAACGGTATTCGGAAAATGGTAAAGTGTTAGATAATGAAAATTAGATAAAAGTTAATGAAGAACTAAACTGCATAATATTCAATTGATTTTGTTGCAAACATGCGAAACCGTTTGTTTTCGATATAATAGAATTTGTTAATTAAGTACGTTTGTTTAAATAAAGTAATTTGGACACATACAATAATAAGGAATATTAACTATTAGAACTAGATATATGAGTAACGTGCGATGTGTATTTTAAAACTTGTTAATTAATATTGAATATATATATTTAATAATATGATAAAATATATATTAACTTGGTTATAAAACGATTTGATATTATATATACATTAGTAAATAACAAGATAATGATTTATAGAAGTAAATGATCAAAACACTCGAGAGTTTAAGATATACTTTGAGTGGTATAGTTTATGGATAATTTAAGGCTATATTTTGACAAAGGTACGTGACACAAAACGTAAAATTCAAGTTTTCTAAGTATACGAAAGGACGTTTGAAAAACCGGAACCGGGACATAAGACGAGTGACGACGTACGACTTATCGGAACGAAAATTTCAAATCAACTATGCACGTGAATTTAATATAATATATAATTAATTATATAAATTATATATATATTATATATTAATATTTAAATATGTCGACAAGCTATACGATAAAACAATGTGAGCTGGATCAGAGGGCCATGCGATCGCATGGCCTTGATGCCCAAAAACCATGCGATCGCATGGTGGGCTGGGACAGGCCTAGTTCTATAAATTCAAACGATTTTAGTTCTGTTTTTCTCACACTCTTAATATTACTCCGTAAGTATTATTATTATTATTATTATTATTATTATTATTATTATTATTATTATTATTATTATTATTATTATTATTATTATTATTAAGATTAATATTATTATTAATCTTATTATTATTAGTATTATTAATTAGTATTATACATAAAATACTACGACGAGATTATGAGCGTGTCACCTTCAAAATGGGTTTTCGAGCGGGATAGAACTAATGAAATTATGGGTTATAGCTATGGAGGTTATGGGTAATCTTCGTGGGTATTGTTCGCAAGTCAAACCTAGTGTTTATCATCTCTGTTATGTCTACGTACTGTCCTACAATATTGAATCTTAATATTGATACGTAAGCACTCATATTTTATCTTTTATATATTAATTGTGTATCCATGTCTAGTGCTCGAGTATATATTTATGCATGCTTGTATGTTAAATTTCGTCGTTAAACAGTTTATAATGAATCACGAATTAAATACATATATTAATGGTAAAAGGTATATGATATACATATTTTTGGAAAGCTGGCGAAAAATCAATAACTTTTCATTTAGATATCGAATAGTTTCGATGAACGGATTAAAAGATATGATCAACTGAATTATGATTGACGTTAATTGAAATTGCTTTTGAATCTGCAATTAAGATTTAAACAACTTGTTTGTAAGATTGATAAATTGGATTTTTGAATATTACCAACCGAGTAAATGAATCCTTATAGAAGGCACGAACTATTGTCAAAATTGACTTTTTGAAATAACTTTTTATAACTATAGCATGTCGATCTCGAGCATTAGGATTATGATACACTATGACATGACCTAGCTTGATAGACAGTTATTGACCAACATATGTTCTCTAGGTTGAGATCTACGATTATTTGATATTCCGAGTTTCGGTCACATTTTGGTGAACGACTTTATATGCTGCTAAGGTGAGTTTCATTTGCTCCCTTTTTAATTGCTTTTACAATCTATATTTTTGGGCTGAGAATACATGCAATTTATTTTAAATGCAATGGATACAAGTACATACTAAATTTTATACTGAGTTTAAACCGAAAATCCCTTAGCTTTGGTAACTAGTAACTGCCAGTTATAAGAACTGGTGGGCGCGAGTAGTAGTATATGGATCCATAGGGCTTGATATCCCCGTCCGAGCTAGAGCGCTAGCCTTTTAACGGACGTATGCTATTTGAGAAGCGTACACGTTGGTTTGCGTGTATTATTAAGATGATTATACAAAGGGTACAAATTATATATACGTTAAGTTTAGTTACCAGGGTGCTCAATTTCGTAGAATATTTTGATAAACGTTTCTGGATGAAACAACTGAAATCTTGTGATCCACCTTTATATACAGATTATGCGAAACACTAAAACTATGAACTCACCAACCTTTGTGTTGACACTTGTTAGCATGTTTATTCTCAGGTTCCCTAGAAGTCTTCCGCTGTTTGCTTATATGTTAGACAAGCTATGTGCATGGAGTCTTATATGGCATATTTATCAAGAAAACGTTGCATTCACCAAATCATCACCATGTATCTTATTTTGACCGCATTGTTAACGGAATTACTATTGTAAACTATTATTTACGGTGATTGTCTATATGTAGAAATTATCAGATGTCGAAAACCTTTGATTTAAATATTCATTTATGGTGTGCCTTTTCAAAAAAATGCAATGTTTACAAAACGTATCATATAGAGGTCAAATACCTCGCAATGAAATCGATGAATGAGGTGTTCGTCCATATGGATTTGGAGCGATTGTCACAGTTGGTATCAGAGCGTTGGTCCTAGCGAACCAGGTCTTGCATGAGTGTGTCTAACTGATAGTGGTTAGGATGCATTAGTAAGTCTGGACTTCGACCGTGTCTGCATGTTAAAAGTTTTGCTTATCATTTCTTGTCGGAAATTACCTACTTATCATTCTTAAGTCTAGACACGTTTTACTGCATTGATTGCATGAATAGTGTATAGACAAAATTCGTATCTTAGCGTATCTGCTAATTCATATCTTAGCGTATCTGTTACTGTAAACTTTTCCTGACATCTTCCGAAAATTCCTCCGTTATTTATGGAATTTTGGTATTATATATACATATGTAAATTATGTATTGAAGAGTACCAATCTAAATTATATAATCTATTTCATATCAAAAATCATCTCTCTAATTATACAAGATGGATCCCGTATCTAGTTCAAATTCCTTAAACTCCGACAGCTATTTCGATATGGATATTCACCTGAATTCCGAAGACAGTGTAACCGGAATGGATCAACCAATCAGCCATCACCTATTCTGGATGAATTGGGGATGGGTTCGTAGCATACGTAATTATTGGAGACAAGAAGAAGGCGATCCCTTTCATCCACCACATTGCCCTCTTGGCCAAGAACCTGATGCACTTACCGGCGAACCTGTTCGAGACACCATTTTCTTTCTCATTTCCAGAGTATCTCATCACGATAATATACTATCTCAAATTCTGGATCTTATTCATCCGCTCGTCTGAACCGCCAATCATCCCGGTGTAGTAGAAGAAGTCAACGAGCTTCGCGCTCGGTTAGTAGCTTTGGAGAATATGGTGCAAAGGTTACAAGCACCAGAAGCATCACCGGCATCAACAGTACCACCGACAACAACACCAACAGTACCATTACCACCACCAACAACATCCGCATCACAAACCTCAACTTCACAATCTGTTCCACGAGCATCAACGTCATACGCACCGTAGTTACCAAGAAATACCAGCAACAATAACTGATGAAGCATTATGATAATGCTAAAAACGAACATATATTTCATAGCATTATTCCTCAAGAAAGACAAGCTTTTAGTTGCAATTGTTCTATTTACAAGTGATATTCGTTTAAATAATAAAAGGTGAAGACAAAAGACAGATTCGACGATTTGAAGACGCAAACGACCAAAAAGCTCAAAAGAACAAAAGACAATCAAAAAGGTTCCAATTATTGATAAGAAACGTCTCAAAATCACAAGAGTACAAGATTCAAAACGCAAAGTACAAAATATAAAATTGTACGCAAGGACGTTCGAAAATCCGGAACCGGGACTAGAGTCAACTCTTAACGCTCGACGCAACGGACTAAAAATTACAAGTTAACTATATATATAAATATAATATAATATATAATTAATTATATTAATTATATATATATTATATATATATATTTAAAACCGTCGGCAGCAGGAAACTCCAAGGGTGTAAACTGTAAATACCTCTCCGCGACTCGCGGAGTTTTAAGGGTATTTGGCCGCGAGTCGCGGAGCCCCAAATTTCAAGTCTGGCTATAAATCAACCCGAATTCTGATCAAAATCATCATCATTTTTTTCTTCTCATTCATACGAAGTAATATATATTTATATTTATAATTTATATTTTAATTTTAATTATAATTCTAATAATAAGGGTATGTTAGCGAATGTTGTAAGGGTGTAAGTCGAAATTCTGTCCGTGTAACGCTACGCTATTTTTAATCATTGTAAGTTATGTTCAACCTTTTTATATTAATGTCTCGTAGCTAAGTTATTATTATGCTTGTTTAAAACGAAGTAATCATGATGTTAGGCTAATTATTAAAATTGGGTAATTGGGCTTTGTACCATAATTGGGGTTTGGACAAAAGAACGACACTTGTGGAAACTAGACTATGGGCTATTAATGGGCTTTATATTTGTTTAACTAAATGAAAGTTTGTTAATGTTAATATAAAGATTTACAATTGGGCGTCCCTATAAATTACCATATACACTCGATCGGACACGATGGGCGGGGTATTTATATGTACGAATAATCGTTCATTTAACCGGACACGGGAATGGATTAATAGCCACTAGAATAATTAAAACAGGGGTGAAATTACATTCAAGGGTAATTGGTGTAATTGTTAACAAAGTAGTAAAACCTTGGTTTACACGCAGTCGATAACCTGGTGTATTCATTAAACAAAGTATTAAAACCTTGTTACAATTCGAATCTCCAATTAGTTGGAATATTTATCTTCGGGTATAATAATAATTTGACAAGGACACTTGCAATTTATATTTATGACTGATGGACTGTTATGGACAAAAACCAGACGGACATATTGAATAATCCAGGACAAAGGACAATTAACCCATGGGCATAAAACTAAAATCAACACGTCAAACATCATGATTACGGAAGTTTAAATAAGCATAATTCTTTTATTTCATATTTAATTTCCTTTATTTTATATTTAATTGCACTTCTAATTATCGCACTTTTATTTATTTTATTTTATCGCACTTTTAATTATCGTATTTTTTAATTATCGCAATTTAATTTTATCGCATTTTTATTATTCGCAATTTCATTATCGTTATTTACTTTACGCTTTAATTTAAAGTCTTGTATTTATTTTATATTTTACATTAGGTTTTAACTGCGACTAAAGTTTTAAAATCGACAAACCGGTCATTAAACGGTAAAAACCCCCCTTTATAATAATAATATTACCTATATATATATTTGTATTTTTATAAAAGTTAACTAATATAGCGTTGAGCTTTGTTTAAAGATTTCCCTGTGGAACGAACCGGACTTACTAAAAACTACACTACTGTACGATTAGGTACACTGCCTATAAGTGTTGTAGCAAGGTTTAAGTATATCCATTCTATAAATAAATAAATATCTTGTGTAAAATTGTATCGTATTTAATAGTATTTCCTAGTAAAATATAAGCTATTTTATATACACCTCGTTCGACATCAAGTATTTTTGGCGCCGCTGCCGGGGAACATCTTAAAAGCCGGAAGCGCAACGCTAATATAAAAAAAAAAAACAAGATTTTTAGTTACTTTTATTAAAAATTTGCTTTTGTAGAAATACGTTTTAATTATTCAAAAATATAAAAAACAAAAATATAAGCATTTTTAAGATTTTGTTAAATATTTAAGTTTTATAAGTTTCTTTATTTTTATTTTAGTTTATAAAAATATAAGTTTTAATTTTAATATCTTTTATTTAATTAAAAAAACAGAAAACAAAATAAAAAGAAAAAAAAAATAAAAAGAAAAACGCGTAAAAAGACAAAGCTGTCAACTGAATTCCTAAACCCCGCGACTCGCGGGGTTTTCCTCTTTATTTGCCGCGACTCGCGGAGACCCTCTGACACACGGACAAAAACCCTAATCACGGGTTATTTTTAATTATTATTATTATTAAAACCTAAATATTATTATTATTATTAATTTTAGTTTTATTTTTACTTTTTACTTTATATTTATGTATTTAGTATTAATTAAGTTTTTATTAAATTGTAAAATTAATAGTTTAGTAAAATAAATAATATAAAATAATATTTTTATAAAAATTGTACTTTTTACAATTTTTTGTATATTTTTATATTTTGTACCTTTTTAATCGTTGTAGCGTAACTTTTGTATTTTTAGCTCATATTTAATTTTAAACTTAGTTTTAGCTATAGTTATTTTTACTCCTAGATTTTTAGGCTTTGCCGTAGAATTCCTTAAGTGCTTTTTCTTTAGACTAAGATTTAGGTGCTTTAGAATTTTGCGACGCCTTTTTAAGTTTTAGTTTCTTTTTAAGTTATTTCCATTTGGGATTTAGTTTTTCCTGTAAGCTTTAATATTTTTAGACCTTTTACTATGTATCAATTATCATTCCAATTAGTAATTTCAATTTGCGATTATAATTTTAAGTTAGTTGTAGTAATAAGGTTAAATTAGTTAAGTATTTTTAAGTTTTGATAAGTTTCTTTTATTTTTCCGTCACCTTTTATTTTTCAACCATTTTTTCTTTTTCGACCTTTTGCGACGAACTCTTTTTCTTTCTTAATTCTCGCCATTCTAGTTTTTAGGACTTAGAATTTTATTCTACTTCTTATCTAAATTTCTTAAAATTACGAAAATTTATTTTGAGTGGTTAAATTGATAGACATCAAAATTTTCTGGTTCGTAGTAATAGTTGGATTTGTACGTGGACCGGGTTATTGGAGCCAAACAGTCCTCAATTATATTGAGACCAAACGAATCCTGCCCCTCTGCTGCATCTTTTGGCTATTCGAAACGTGGGCAAAATCAGAAAAGTCTATTAATTGGATAACTTATTATAATTTTTCTTTCCTTTTTAAAACTAATAAGATATTCAGTGAATGCACCGAGCAAGACGTTCACCACCTTTTGTACGTTCACCACCTGTAACTCGATCAAGACATCGTTTAACAAATATAACCGCCGTTGATTTTTCTTTAGAATCGTCATCCAGTCGACCAAGTACTTCAGTTCAAATTTCCGATAATCCATTTTTTGAACCCAACCTCACAATTGAGAATCCAGAAAATATTCAGGAACGGTTCATAGATCCTGAACCATTAAACTTTCCTCCGGAACCACCAATCATTCAAACAGAGATTGTTGAGGAACGAACTATTAAATCAGAATCATCTAGTGATACCGATTCAACAAATTCAATTATGGAGAATCTGGAACCTTTAAGTATGGAAGACCGAATGAGAGCTAAACGCACTGGCCAAGGTCACGCAATTACTCATCCAGACATTAATGCGCCAGATTATGAAATCAAAGGACAAATTCTACACATGGTAACTAATCAATGCCAATTTAGTGGTGCGCCGAAGGAAGATCCAAATGAACATCTACGTACCTTTAATAGGATCTGCACACTATTTAAAATCCGAGAAGTGGAGGATGAACAGATATATCTCATGTTATTTCCCTGGACTTTAAAGGGAGAAGCCAAAGATTGGTTGGAATCGTTACCTGAAGGGGCGATCGATACATGGGACGTTTTAATTGATAAATTTCTTAAACAATTCTTTCCTGCATCTAAAGCCGTAAGACTTCAAGCAGAAATTGTTACGTTCACACAAAAGCCAAATGAAACTCTATATGAGGCGTGGACAAGATATGGGAAGTTATTAAGAGGATGTCCGCAACATGGTTTAGACACCTGTCAAATAGTACAAATATTCTACCAAGGATGCGACATCACTACAAGGAAAGACATAGATATAGCAGCTGGTGGTTCTATTATGAAGAAAACCGAAACTGATGCTTACAAAATTATTGATAACACTGCTTCCCACTCACATGAGTGGCACCAAGAAAAAGACATCATTAGATCATCTAAAGCAGCTAGAGCCGATTCTAGCCATGACTTAGATTCCATTTCCGCAAAGATAGATGCTTTCGAGAGACGAATGGAAAAAATGACTAAAGATATTCATGCTATACGAATTAGTTGTGAGCAGTGTGGAGGACCACATTTGACAAAAGATTGTCTCAGTATTGAATTAACAATGGAACAAAGAGAGAATATTTCATACATAAACCAAAGGCCTGGAAATAATTATCAGAATAATTATCAACCGCCAAGACCGATTTACAATCAAAACCAGAATTATAACCGAAATATTCCATACAACAACCAACAAGGTCCTAGCAATCAACAATTATCCAATAATACTTATAATCAGCAAAGACCGAATTTTCAGAACAAACCACCACAACAAACCGATGATAAAAAGCCGAATTTAGAAGATATGATGACGAAGCTAGTTGAAACTCAAACGCAGTTTTTCACATCTCAAAAACAAACCAATGAACAAAATGCTCAAGCATTTAGAAATCAACAAGCTTCTATTCAAAATCTGGAACAAGAAGTAAGTAACCTAGCAAGGTTAATAGGTGAAAGAAAACCGGGAAGTCTACCGAGCGATACAAACGCTAACCCCCGGAATGAAACAGCTAAAGCTATTACCACAAGAAGTGGTACAACACTTAAACCACCTAAAATACCTGTAACTTCTGATGAAACTATTCCTACTCCACAAGAACCACAACCAGATCAAGATAAGGAAAAAGAACCGGTAGTTGAAAAGGTTAATGAAGATAACACAGTTAAGGATAAACCTTATGTTAAACCATACCAACCACCACTTCCTTACCCAAGTAAAATGAAGAAAGAAAAACTTGAAGCCGAGCAATCCAAATTCTTGGATATGTTTAAACAGATAAATGTAAATCTTCCTTTCATTGACGTAATTACAGGAATGCCAAGGTATGCTAAATTCTTGAAAGATCTAATCACGAATAGAAAGAAAATGGAAGAACTCTCGGCTGTTACTATGAATGCTAATTGTTCAGCAGTGCTGTTGAATAAGATACCAGAAAAACTATCTGATCCAGGAAGTTTCACAATTCCATGTTTTCTGGGTAGTCTTAGTTCAATAGAAGCATTGGCAGACTTAGGTGCTAGTATAAATCTAATGCCGTATTCACTATACGCTAAACTAGACCTTGGAGAATTGAAACCAACCAGAATAAGCATACAACTAGCCGATAGATCAATAAAATATCCTAGAGGGATAATGGAGAACATGCTAGTTAAAGTTGGTACTTTAGTATTTCCAGTAGATTTTGTTGTTTTAGACATGGAAGAAGATTCTCAAGTTCCTCTCATATTAGGAAGACCATTCTTAAACACGGCTAAAGCAATGATAGACGTGTTCGGTAAGAAACTGACCCTAAGTATAGAGGATGAGAGTGTTACCTTTTCAGTTGATAGAGCAATGCAACAACCACAATCTGCAGATGATACATGTTATTATATTCAAACTATAGATGCACATGCAGAATTATTAGAAGAATTTCCAGAATTACAAGGAACGGGAGAATGTTCTTTAGGAGAAGGTAATGAACCAATTGATGAAGCTGAAATGTTAGCTACACTTATAGCTAATGGATATGAACCAACAACAGAAGAAATTCAAATGCTAAAAGAAGAAGACAGATATCGATATAAATCATCGATAGAAGAACCTCCGAAATTAGAGTTAAAGCCACTTCCAAACCATTTGGAATACGCTTATTTACATGGTGAATCTGAATTACCTGTAATAATATCGTCTTCTCTTACTGAAAATGAGAAATCACAACTCATTTCTGTGTTGAAAGCTCATAAACCAGCCATTGCATGGAAGATTCATGATATTAAAGGAATAAGTCCTTCGTATTGCACACATAAAATCCTTATGGAAGAAGGTCATAAAACGTATGTGCAACGCCAACGAAGACTAAATCCTAATATGAAAGATGTAGTTAAGAAAGAGATTATTAAACTGCTAGATGCAGGTTTGATATATCCAATTTCTGATAGTCCATGGGTAAGCCCAGTTCAATGCGTACCTAAGAAGGGTGGCATGACTGTCATCACAAATGAGAAAAATGAGCTTATTCCTACTAGGACTGTAACAGGATGGCGTGTATGTATTGATTATAGAAAATTAAATGACGCCACCAGAAAAGATCACTTTCCCTTACCTTTCATAGATCAAATGTTGGAAAGATTAGCCGGAAATAGTTACTATTGTTTTCTAGATGGATTTTCCGGATATTTTCAAATTCCAATAGCACCCGAAGATCAAGAGAAAACCACATTCACGTGCCCTTATGGTACTTTTGCTTACAAAAGAATGCCATTTGGACTTTGTAACGCCCCTGCAACCTTTCAAAGGTGTATGATGGCGATTTTTCACGACATGATAGAAGAATGCATGGAAGTATTCATGGATGACTTTTCAGTCTTCGGTGATACATTTAAATCATGTCTAGTTAATCTGGAACGAATGCTAATTAGATGCGAAAAATCAAATCTAGTACTTAATTGGGAGAAATGCCATTTCATGGTTAAAGAAGGCATCGTTCTTGGACATAAAATTTCAAAAGAAGGAATTGAAGTGGATAGAGCTAAAGTAGATGTAATTGCTAAACTTCCACATCCCACAAATGTTAGAGGAGTTAGGAGTTTTCTAGGGCATGCCGGTTTTTACCGACGTTTCATAAAAGATTTTTCTAAAATTGCCACTCCTATGAATAAACTCCTAGAAAAGGATGCGCCATTCATCTTTTCAGATGAATGTATCAAATCTTTTAATATTCTTAAAGAAAAACTCACTAATGCACCGATCATGATAACACCAAATTGGAATCTACCATTTGAACTAATGTGCGATGCAAGTGATTTTGCAATGGGAGCCGTTTTAGGACAAAGGATTGAAAAACGATTTCAACCTATATATTATGCTAGTAAGACGTTACAAGGAGCACAAACGAACTATACAACTACTGAAAAAGAACTCCTTGCTATTGTCTTTGCTTTTGACAAATTTCGATCATATCTCGTTCTAGAAAAAACGGTGGTCTATACCGACCATTCTGCTCTTAGATACCTATTTTCAAAACAAGATGCTAAACCAAGATTAATCCGTTGGATCTTACTCTTACAAGAGTTTGATATTGAAATCCGAGATAAAAAAGGAGCAGAAAATCTCGCCGCTAATCATCTTTCTCGTCTTGAAAATCCCGAATTAGAAGTTCTGAATGAATCAGCCATACAAGACAACTTTCCTGATGAATATCTATTGAAGATAGATTATAAAGAAATCCCATGGTTTGCAGACTATGCAAACTACTTAGTTTGTGGATTCCTTGAAAAAGGATTATCGTACCAAAGACGAAAGAAATTCTTCAGTGATATAAAACACTATTTCTGGGAAGATCCACATCTGTTTAAAAGTTGTCCCGATGGAATAATACGCCGATGTGTATTTGGAGATGAAGCTAGTAAAATATTAAACCATTGTCACACAGGACCAACAGGAGGGCATTATGGGCCTCAACTAACAGCAAGAAAAGTTTATGAAGCTGGATTCTATTGGCCTACAATTTACAAAGACGCACACCTTCTTTGCAAATCCTGTGATGCATGTCAAAGGGCCGGAAAAATAAGTCAACGTGATGAAATGCCACAAAATGTCATCCAAGTATGTGAAGTATTTGACATTTGGGGTATTGACTTTATGGGTCCATTTCCAAAATCTCATAACAATCTATATATACTCGTAGCCATTGATTATGTATCTAAATGGGCGGAAGCACAAGCTCTCCCAACCAACGATGCACGAGTTGTAGTCAACTTTTTAAAACGTCTTTTTGCAAGGTTTGGAACACCGAAAGCTTTAATAAGTGATCGGGGTACTCATTTCTGTAATAATCAACTTGAGAAAGTTCTTAAAAGATATGGAGTAACTCATAAAATCTCCACTGCATATCATCCACAAACAAGTGGACAAGTTGAAAATACCAACCGAGCTTTAAAACGTATTCTAGAGAAAACCGTAGGATCAAATCCGAAGGAATGGTCCATTAAATTGGAGGATGCACTCTGGGCTTTTAGAACAGCCTACAAAACTCCAATTGGAACCACACCTTTTAGACTTGTTTATGGAAAAGCATGTCATCTTCCAGTAGAAATTGAACACAAAGCATTTTGGGCTTTGAAGACATGTAATCTTGATTTACATGAAGCCGGACGTCTACGATTAAGTCAACTAAACGAATTAGAAGAATTAAGACATGAAGCATACGATAATTCGTTAATCTATAAAGAAAGAACGAAGAAATGGCATGATAAAAGAATCAGAAGTTCAAAAGAATTTAAAGAAGGAGACAGAGTTCTTCTTTTCAATTCACGATTCAAGCTATTTCCTGGAAAATTGAAATCAAGATGGTCTGGACCATTCATAGTAAAAAGAGTTTTCCCATACGGAACGATAGAATTGATAAATTCAAATGGGATTGAATTTAAAGTTAATGGTCACAGAGTTAAACATTACATACAGGGTCCGATGGAAGTCGACAACGAAGTTAATCACAATTTCGATACCACAGCTAACTAAGTGTGGGGAGAATCAAGTCTTTAAAAGATAATATGTACTTCTGTTAGAGTTAGATTGTCTGTTTTCGTGTAGTTCTCGAAAATGGAACACGTATGGTCTTTCCCTAGCAGACCCTAAAGAACTAGTCTTCTCCCCCCATTCTGAATTTTTATTTTTTTTAGGTTTTTACAAAATGAAGACTGCCTGTGAACTAAACCATGGTCTAATGCTACACGCTTTGATCACTAAACGTAATAATGACATACTCCCGAGTGAAATAGTATCAGTAATCAGAGAAAGAATGGACGGAGTTAGAAAAGGATCCAGATGCGAAGATAATAAGTTACAATTTGGTAAAGGAATATCAAAATCCGCAGCGAAAAGAAGAGCACGACACCTAGAAAGATGTCACAAATGCGGAAAATGGTCACATGGAGGTAAATGTTCAAATAATCAAACCTATTCAAATACCGAATTTGTTACTTTATGCAGAGACGGACCGTTCATATGTTTAGAAGAAAAGACAATGAATGCTCGAGGTTACGCCTATGCAGCCATGGAAAACCAATTAAACCGACTATCTTATGAATATAATAGATCATATAACTAAGAAATCTATTTCACAGGTATGTCTGTACAGTTTTTATTTTTATTTTTATTTTTAACCTTTTGATAATAAACGCTAATTTGTTCGCTAAAAAGTATTAAATTGGTATTAAATAAAATTAGGTTTGGCGACCGAAATTATTGATATCATTCAAAAATTTATTACATCACTGCGAAATTTAACGTTTATTCTTAAGGTATAAATATCTTTAAACAATCAAACCAAAATATTTCAAAAATTCGTCATGAGTTAAATTAGGTCTTGGAACCGAAATTACTTTACCGAAAAGAGGGGCGCATATTTTTGATAATATTTGATTGATTAAAGTGGGATAAAAAGACAAAAAGATTTTCAATTTATTTTTACCATGTTTTTAAAAATTAATATTTAAATCTTAAATTAATATTGTAAACTTTGTAAAAACAATATTTTTAAAATTGTAAATATTTGAAAAATTAATATAAGTTTGGTGTGAATTTTTAATTTTTAAAATATGAATTTTAATCTTATGCATTTTAAATTTTGAGTTTGGTGTGAATTTTTAATATTAATTTTGAATTTTATATTTATGTTGTGTGAATTTAAAAACAAAAATTTACTTTATCTCATTAAGTTAAGAATATGATTTTTAAAATTCGTCGTAAGTTGAAGACTAGGTCTTTGAACCGAAATTGCTTTACCCGAGGGAGGGACGAGAAGTTTTATTATCATTATTTTTAATCTTATTGATTTAAAGTATGCCAAAAACATTAAAAAACCCAAAAATCTTAGCTTTTAAAACAATCGCTACAAAAAGACAAATTTTAAAATTTTGTCGAAGGACGGACTAGGACATCGATCCGAAACGACCTCGTCCTAAATAACAAGGGAAACAAAATTTTAAAATTAATTTCTTAATTGTTTTATAAGTTAAAGATTATAAAAAAAAAAAAAAAAAAAAAAAAAAAAAGGGTAAACTCCGCGACTCGCGGAGTTTGCAGTGAAAAACCTCCGCGACTCGCGGAGGGACAAAATTACAGAAAAAAAAATAAAACTAGCTGCACGATCAGTTCACTCCCACAAACAAAAACACAGCAAAAATACTGCGAAAACACCTCGAAAAAACCCGAAAATCACCCCCAAAAATCTCAATTTTTAACCGTTAATCACCAAATTTTTTGCTAAAATCATGTTGAGAAGGATGATATCTAAGAACTACTCAAGAAAAACGGTAAATTTCTACACCTAAACACCATTTAATTCGAATTTTAGTGTTCTTGAGCTATTTTTCCCCAATTTGATTTTGATGCTTTTTAGTGTAATTAGACTTAAATTGTTTATGTATTATGCTTGTATAACCTAGATTGATGCTGTTTAACATGATTAGAAGCCTTAAACTTCAAATTTTGAATAATCTAGGGTTTGTGTTCTTGAGCAATTTGGGGCTTTTTGATATAAACAGGTTATGGCCGATTTTTGTCATGAATTGTTGCTAAATTGAGTAGTGTAACATGTCTAGGTAGTTAAATGATCCAAACTTTGAGCCTAAACATGATTTTGAGAATTAAAGTGGACTTTTTCAAGTCCAAAATTCATGAACTTGATTTTTGAAAGATAATGCCATTTGAGACTTGTTTATTTGCTAGTAATGATTATTTTGACATGTTATTTGAGTTGAATGTTTATAAACTTGGCGAAAATTTTCGTATATGCTTATTTGAAAAAGTGTAGATTTGATAAAAATGTGAAAATAAGCTTAAGTTTGATGTAAATTGATAATGTCATTGTAATTATTTTGATTGATGATTTTGCTGACACTAATGCATATTTGGATGCACAAAATTTGTGTTTGATGTGTTTTGCAGAATGAAAGGGGTGAATCTTCATCCCAAGCCCGCTATGCTCCTGCTGAGAATTTGGACCAACAGGAGGTAGATAACTACTACAAGCAGGATGTACCTCATCCAGTCATGACCTTTTCAGATATGCACTTGGAACAGTTGCACCCGAACCTGAGATTTGACAGACTTTGGATAGATTATCCAAAATATCAACGGGGTTTGCATACTCTTCATTCCAAGGTTGTTGAGGTACCAAGGGTCATAGAATGGGGACCCTTGGAAGCTGTAGAATTGGCCGGGCCAATTAGGGAATTACTGGTACAGAGGTATGGTAATTCTTCTTTTAATGACTGGATATGTTTATTCACCATACGCAGACCTGTATATAAAGTATGGTGTGAAGAGTTGTTATGTAGTATAGAGTTGAATGATCGGGTAGCTAGTTTAACCGATCGTTCTTTTATTAGATTTTTGTTAGGCGGTTCGATGCGCCACATGTCTTTACTGGACATGGCTCAGGCTTTACGTATATATACGCCTGAGGAATTAGCGTCTGCCGATTGTAGAGGATTGATACTAAACGGTAGGAAAATAGATGAAAATTTTGATACACACGGTGTGTGGAGTCAAATGACAAGCCATCACCGTTTTAAAGGGGGAAACTACTCTTATTTGGATATAGATAGAGCCGAATTAAGAGTAATACATAGGTTTTTAGCTAATTCGATTACACAAAGGGGTAAAAACAAAGAAAAGGTAAATGAACAAGATTTTTTTTACCATATGTGTATTCGAGACCCACACAGCGCTGTAAGTATACCATATTGTGTGGGTTATTATTTATCAGCTATGGTTCGAGGGATGCGTCCACATAGCATAATAGGAGGTGGTATTTTTATTACTTTGATTGGTGAATATCTCGGTGTGGATATAAGTCGGGGGGGATTATTAGTAGAAGAGCCGGAACCCCGCGACACTATAGGTTTAAATGTATACCATGGTGCGAAAGTGTTGAAGCGGCGAAATAACGCCGCAGTACGATACAATGGTAGACATCCACAGGTAGAGAGAAACCAGGAACAAGGTAATGTAGGAGGGGGGAATGAGATGCAAGAAATGCATAGGTTTATAGCTTCTCAGGAATACGAAAATGCTAGACAGAGAGCATTTGAAGATTGGCAAGTTCATCAGAACCAGATCATAGCGCATTGCCAACATATAGGTAGAAACTATATTCCTACTCCGAAACCCGTCTTTCCTCCTTGGTCGATAGAGATGCAGCCACCATATCCTACGTATGACCCTGACGAAGCATTCTATAGCACTTATGGTTATGCGTGGAACCCCTATTGGTACCAATATCATCCTTAGTTTACTTATTTTGTTTTATTATTTTGTAATTTGTAATTATTGATATATTTAATATTTTTGTTAATATTGTAATCATTTTTATAATTATCTAACTTTTATTCTTAGATTTTAATAATTTTTGAATGTGGGGTAATAAACCAAACTTCAAAAATATGTATATATGTTTGCAGTTTATCTTATGTACACAACAGGGTAAAACAACGCATTTTCAAAGACTGGCATTAAGTTCAGCAAAAGCAACTAATTTTGACGACAATGATGCAAAATATATGTGAAATAACAACAAGACGGAATGAACAAATGACGTGCACCATTTATCATTCAGCAAACAAACGCCAATATATTTGGAAACTTTGGTAAAAATTTAATCATTTTCACACAAATCACCCTCAATAATTTAAATTGTTACTGATTTCTTGCAAATGAGGGCATTGCAAGATCTTAAGTGTGGGAAGGGGTTAAATTCTTTCGGATTTTAAAAATTTTTATTAAACACTTGGTTACCATTAAAATACTAGTAAAGCAGTAGTTGTATTAGAATCTAGTGCTCTCTGATAAAAAAGAACAGCACTAGTCTTATATACTGACTACCCAATTCTAGTAAAATTTTTCAATTAAATGAATTCAAATCATGTTTATACATATTTATGAACGATAAAACTAGGTTTTAACACCGAAATTATTGTTACCTCGGAAAGGACATAAATTGAGAAACAAACTAAAATGTTAAAATTCATTTAAAATGGAATAGAGGACGATAAAAAGAAAAATAAAAAGCCAAGTGTGGGAAAATTTACCAAGTTATCTTAAACATATGTCACATATATCTGTAACAAATAACTGAAAATACTTTTGCTTTGGACTAAACTGTTTTACCCAATGAAAGAAAAGAAGAGATGGATCTACACGATGAATCAATTCCATCATTTGAAGGAAGTAAAGTCTTCCGAAAAAGACACGCGCTTCTTGATTTAGGTCATGAAGTTGTCGTCCAGACCAGCTGTAGGTTGACGAAAAATCTAGAAAAGTCATCTCTAAAATCAGCAGGAAATCCACGGACCTCAGCATTAAACAGGGTCGCCAAGTGGTCAGATTTATCCTAACCATGAGAAGGATTTATCTCGTACAATGGGGAGGCACCGTGCAAATTAGCTGGATAAGACTAATGAATCAGATCCCCAGAAAGGATAATCTCCTTAAAGATTAAAAATCAGCTTTTAAGACTGATATTACTCAATCCTAGAGATTGACCTTAAAGATTGAGAATTCAAACTCATGGAATTCAATGATATCTAAACTCGAGCTTAAACGAGAAAATATTTTGATCAAAAATACAAACCGATTTGTTTTCTGAAAACCCTATTTTCAATGCGTTCATTACCATTGAACGTAGAATCCTAGGAATTCACCTGGAATTCATTAGGTCACCTGAACTAAATCGGGTGTCAACCGTAAGAACGGTGGTTGCATAACATGGTCAAAGACAGGACCTTGTGCCAGACCGACAAATTATAAGGGTGAGCTTTACTATTGCTCCTACCAAGGATAGTAATTGCGTCCGACACGTTATAGACCATAATCAAAAGCATGTCACGGGACATTGCCTTAAACAGTTGCTTGTTCAACGCTTTCCTTTACAACCGGACGGTAGTTTGCCGAAAGGTAATATACGGAACAAGTAAACTGGACGTGTTGCTTTCCAAATACAAGGTTAGCAAGTGGGTGACACAAAACCGCAAGTTTTGAGCTAAAATTTTCAAATCTGAAACCCACCAAACCCACAAAAATATTTTGCAAACACCGGTAAAGGGTTATTCCGGAAAACTTATCTAGGGTAAAAAAAAAAAAAAAAAACTAGATTTAATTTTCAAAAGATCAAATGTTTTCATAAAGATCCAATTTCCTTAATGGATCTAAATTTTTATAGTCATGTGGGACTGTAAACCATATCGTTACTACCATTGTTTATACCGCCGTATAGAAATCACTGATGTACAAAGTGTGAAGAATAAAGAAGTGATTCTAGTATTTCAAGACAATATTGCTTGAGGACAAGCAACGCTCAAGTGTGGGAATATTTGATAATGCTAAAAACGAACATATATTTCATAGCATTATTCCTCAAGAAAGACAAGCTTTTAGTTGCAATTGTTCTATTTACAAGTGATATTCGTTTAAATAATAAAAGGTGAAGACAAAAGACAGATTCGACGATTTGAAGACGCAAACGACCAAAAAGCTCAAAAGAACAAAAGACAATCAAAAAGGTTCCAATTATTGATAAGAAACGTCTCAAAATCACAAGAGTACAAGATTCAAAACGCAAAGTACAAAATATAAAATTGTACGCAAGGACGTTCGAAAATCCGGAACCGGGACTAGAGTCAACTCTTAACGCTCGACGCAACGGACTAAAAATTACAAGTTAACTATATATATAAATATAATATAATATATAATTAATTATATTAATTATATATATATTATATATATATATTTAAAACCGTCGGCAGCAGGAAACTCCAAGGGTGTAAACTGTAAATACCTCTCCGCGACTCGCGGAGTTTTAAGGGTATTTGGCCGCGAGTCGCGGAGCCCCAAATTTCAAGTCTGGCTATAAATCAACCCGAATTCTGATCAAAATCATCATCATTTTTTTCTTCTCATTCATACGAAGTAATATATATTTATATTTATAATTTATATTTTAATTTTAATTATAATTCTAATAATAAGGGTATGTTAGCGAATGTTGTAAGGGTGTAAGTCGAAATTCTGTCCGTGTAACGCTACGCTATTTTTAATCATTGTAAGTTATGTTCAACCTTTTTATATTAATGTCTCGTAGCTAAGTTATTATTATGCTTGTTTAAAACGAAGTAATCATGATGTTAGGCTAATTATTAAAATTGGGTAATTGGGCTTTGTACCATAATTGGGGTTTGGACAAAAGAACGACACTTGTGGAAACTAGACTATGGGCTATTAATGGGCTTTATATTTGTTTAACTAAATGAAAGTTTGTTAATGTTAATATAAAGATTTACAATTGGGCGTCCCTATAAATTACCATATACACTCGATCGGACACGATGGGCGGGGTATTTATATGTACGAATAATCGTTCATTTAACCGGACACGGGAATGGATTAATAGCCACTAGAATAATTAAAACAGGGGTGAAATTACATTCAAGGGTAATTGGTGTAATTGTTAACAAAGTAGTAAAACCTTGGTTTACACGCAGTCGATAACCTGGTGTATTCATTAAACAAAGTATTAAAACCTTGTTACAATTCGAATCCCCAATTAGTTGGAATATTTATCTTCGGGTATAATAATAATTTGACAAGGACACTTGCAATTTATATTTATGACTGATGGACTGTTATGGACAAAAACCAGACGGACATATTGAATAATCCAGGACAAAGGACAATTAACCCATGGGCATAAAACTAAAATCAACACGTCAAACATCATGATTACGGAAGTTTAAATAAGCATAATTCTTTTATTTCATATTTAATTTCCTTTATTTTATATTTAATTGCACTTCTAATTATCGCACTTTTATTTATTTTATTTTATCGCACTTTTAATTATCGTATTTTTTAATTATCGCAATTTAATTTTATCGCATTTTTATTATTCGCAATTTCATTATCGTTATTTACTTTACGCTTTAATTTAAAGTCTTGTATTTATTTTATATTTTACATTAGGTTTTAACTGCGACTAAAGTTTTAAAATCGACAAACCGGTCATTAAACGGTAAAAACCCCCCTTTATAATAATAATATTACCTATATATATATTTGTATTTTTATAAAAGTTAACTAATATAGCGTTGAGCTTTGTTTAAAGATTTCCCTGTGGAACGAACCGGACTTACTAAAAACTACACTACTGTACGATTAGGTACACTGCCTATAAGTGTTGTAGCAAGGTTTAAGTATATCCATTCTATAAATAAATAAATATCTTGTGTAAAATTGTATCGTATTTAATAGTATTTCCTAGTAAAATATAAGCTATTTTATATACACCTCGTTCGACATCAAGTATTTTTGGCGCCGCTGCCGGGGAACATCTTAAAAGCCGGAAGCGCAACGCTAATATAAAAAAAAAAAACAAGATTTTTAGTTACTTTTATTAAAAATTTGCTTTTGTAGAAATACGTTTTAATTATTCAAAAATATAAAAAACAAAAATATAAGCATTTTTAAGATTTTGTTAAATATTTAAGTTTTATAAGTTTCTTTATTTTTATTTTAGTTTATAAAAATATAAGTTTTAATTTTAATATCTTTTATTTAATTAAAAAAACAGAAAACAAAATAAAAAGAAAAAAAAAATAAAAAGAAAAACGCGTAAAAAGACCAACCTTTGTGTTGACACTTGTTAGCATGTTTATTCTCAGGTTCCCTAGAAGTCTTTCGCTATTTGCTTATATGTTAGACAAGCTATGTGCATGGAGTCTTACATGGAATATTTATCAAGAAAACGTTGCATTCACCAAATCATCACCATGTATCTTATTTTGACTGCATTGTCAACGGAATTACTATTGTAAACTATTATTTACGGTGATTATCTATATGTAGAAATCATCAGATGTCGAAAACCTTTGATTTAAATATTCATTTATGGTGTGCCTTTTCAAAAGAATGCAATGTTTACAAAACGTATCATATAGAGGTCAAATACCTCGCAATGAAATCGACGAATGGCGTGTTCGTCCATATAGATTTGGAGCGATCGTCACACAGCACGCCACCCATTACCTAGCAGTCTGGCAGCATGCTCATCAAGCACCCTGTAGACGAAGATTTAAGGATCTTAGGTCGCTTGCTAACAATCTTAGAGGCGGAATACACTAGAATTGGGTTAAACCGAGATATGGGTCGTATCGGGATCGAATAGATCAAACCTAGGACAAATACTAGATTAGATCGACGCCTAAACGAAGTATTTCGGTGGTATTTGGTGTTAGTTCGGCAGAGACGAAAACCTGTCAATTAGGGTAAATGAGATGAGTAACCTCAACAAAGAAGTCTCAACCCGTATATATACTGCATATCAGACACACTCGGTCGGATGTGTCTCTCAGTCGGTCGACTGTGTAACACAGTCGGTCGAGTGTGTGGACACACTCAGTCGACTGTGTGTGCAGTTTAACTAATTGATTGTTTAACAAATTAAGCACGCACAATCACAAACATAATCAGTAGTCACAAGTAAACATTATTACATAACCGAATGTATCAAACAACGAATCAATCTACGGCTGGGGATTCATGCACCAACAAACTCCCCCTAAGACCTAGCCGTAGAACATAAAAATTCAGTTATCAATCAGTAAACGGATCTGTCACCCAGTTCTTCAGATAGCAGAGTTTCACAACTCTACAGTACTGTTCAGCCTGCACACGATTTTCTAGACGATACAGCATCTGGTTGTAGTATAAGGTGAACATATCTTCCTCACAGCAGTTCCTCAACCAAACTGGATCCAAAACCCTTATACTATCATTTTCATCTCCTCCATCTTTGTCTAACACAATAACTGCTTCCTCCGAGCGTTCATCATAATACCACCAACGAAAACGAGAGCTGAAGTGTTGCGGCATTTTCCTCAATGGAATCTTTCGCATATACTTCACAGGTTGATATTTAACAATCTTCCTTCTGATGCTCGTTTTCTTGTTCGTTCTGTGAGAGATCTTCGGAAACTGAGGACGAAAACCTAAGAAATTAGGTGACTTAAATGATCTTCTTATCTTACGAACCAAAAGATCAGGAATACCAACATAATCCTGATATAACATCTTGAGCCTTGCAATCTGTATAAATTCAAAATATGGTAACGAAGTGAACTCGTATGCATATCTGATATAATCCACTCTGTGGTCTTTCTTGATCGCGTAGATATCAAATTCTTTGATGTAGGCCCAAGCAATAATATTTCCTTTAGCACGCAAACTCTCACAGTGCTCAATAAACTTCAAAAATTGAGGCTCCACCTCAGGTTTCATCACATATTTACGAATTCTCATTGAAATCTTCCAATCCTCTTCCAAAACCTCCACTTTTTCTTTATTGATCTTCACTGTCAAAAACCCTTCTGGGAGCACACTCTCTTGCTCTTTCTGTTCTTTCTCTTTGCATTTTCTATTCAAAAGCTCATCATTCATTTGAAAGTAATCAGCAAAAGTTGGAAGATCATTATCAGCAAAACCTTCATAACGTGGATACGGCTCTGTCGGCTCATCCTCAATAATTACCTCATCAAAACTATTATCACTTTCATCAACAGCATCAGAATCACTCAAATCCTCATCAAACTTAGGAGCCCCTGAAGTCGAGGCTTTTGATGTCGCATCAGCAGATTCCTTAGCTTCTCGCTCTAGACGCTCCATCAATTCCTATTCAGTCTCAGTTAGATCCGGAGGGATCTCCCCTTCTTCTAAATCATTGTAAATAGTAGAGTGATTAAGTAATTCATGCATAGCTAAAAAGTCAGATACAGTTATAACTTGAAGTGGAGTTACATACAGTGGGTTATCCTCAGTGTAACCTTTAGCAATCTCAATTGCCATGTCCTCCTCATCACCTAGGGTACCAAAAGGATCTGGACCCTCCTCCTCTTCTTCAATCACTATTTTCTTCTCCCATTCGTTTAACCTCTCAGTCAGTTCTTGATTTTGAGTCTGAAGAGTCAAAATTTCTCCAGCCTGACTTCCCACATTTTTCTCAAGTTCCTTAATTTTCAACTGTTGTCGATCAACTAACTCCCTCAACGCAGACATTTCAGTTTCCCTCCTTTACTTATCTTCATCAGCAACCTTTTGAAATTTAGCAAAATCAGCAGTCAACTGAATCAATCGGCGATTAACTATTCCTGTCAGATCACCTATAACACCTTCAGGACGCTGAGTAGTTTGGAGTTGTTGAGTAGATAGAGTTTGTTGTTGTTGAGTAGGTGGCACTTGAGTAGAACCGCCAACATCACCAGTAGCTTGAACAGTCAGAGCAACCTTTGGTTGAGACTTTGTTATGGAAGATGAGCTTCCGTCCTTAACCATGATCTTCAAACGCTTCTGTCTCTGTCTGGTTGACACCTTAGGAGCTTCAGCTAACTTTCTTTTAACCAAATCAACTTGACTGTCATCAAGCGCAGTCACATCCTCTTCATCAACTAATTGAGGACCAGTGTGCTTCGGTGGAGGCTGATTTACCTCTTCCTCACCTTTGATAGTAATGTCGATCTCATCTCCAGAAGTACTATTTTCATGTCGGCAGCTTAAACCTTCCGGACACACGTACTTTTCATTAGCCAGATGGCTGATCAACCTCTTCTCCGGAACCTCAACCCTGTTCTGTAAAAACCTATTGAAGGACTGATCATTCAAATGATTCTGCTTCAGTTCATCCTGAGGAATTTTCACTAACCCTTGAACTTGCTTCTCTAGCATAATCTGAAGAAACCTCGGAAACACCAGATGTACCTTCCTTTTAACATTCAGAACCATTCCATTAAATATAACTTGAGAAAAGTTAAAATCAGCATTCAAGACCAACGCAAAAAATATAGAACTATATTTTGCAGTCATCTCATCGAAACCACCCTACATCGGGCTCAAGCACCTCAGAAGAACGTACGTAATGTATCTGTACTGCCTTGGGAGCTTAGTACGTTTCACAGCCTTGGTTATATCACCAGCATAACTACATCTCTTCAAACACTTTCTTACCTTCAGAACTGGTAAAGAAGTTGGCATATCATCATCATCCGGGAACCCCAAATCTTCTCTGATAGTCTGAGCAGAGATCCAAACAATGGTATTGTTGACCGAGCTTAGAATCACCTGCCGATTGTTCTCAATAACAATGCTAGTAACTTCCGAAAACTTTCTCTGATGTGAATAGTATGGAGTGCACTCAGCTGTAATTGCCTTAAAGATTCTGGATCGCTTCAGAAATGCGATAATTGGACCAAAACCTCCTCTTTGAGCTTCTGTTTCGGTGTCATCAACACAAGCAAGCACATTAGTAACTTCACGTCCGATTAGACCTGGTAGTTCAGATGATAGCTGGATTTGTTGTTCTTCTACTTCCTCTTCCATATGTTGTTGTTCTTGAGACATCTCAAATAATCTGTACGAAACTCAAAACAATACAAATATTAAGCGTTTACCACCATGAATCATGGGGTATCAAGTTAATTTCATGAATCTGTTGATAAACAAACATAATAAGCACATTAACTAAGAAACACACAAATACATTGTTCAGAGGTTATCGTTTATTAGAAACCATAGTTCCAAGGCTAACAGACTAGCCTTATCAAATTACACAATATACCAAACTAAGCATAAAAACTGAAACTCATAATCACTTATCCCACAATGGGATTCTCTGGCACCAGCCTCGTGGCATATTGCACCACGTCAAGTTTTTCAAACAAGTTATGTAATAAGGCTGCAGAGGGAAATGGTTCTTCCATCTCAAGAAAATCTTTCATCACATTAATGAGAAAGTGACCCATATTCACCTGAATACCCTCTAGTAAGCAATACAATAGCAGAGCTTCAGTACCGCTCAATAGATTGTCTTCATAATTCCTAAAAGTGACATTTTGCTTGATTATCCTTAGGTGAAGTTCAAGTTGAGGTAACACCTCGTCGTCACTAATCTCAATCCTACCAGAACTAACTTCTTTCCCTGGCTTACATATCTTTGCAATTAGCTCAGACAGGTTGAACTTGTTGGGAATCTTTCTCATGTTCTTGCTAGGATACAGTATCTTGACACCAGTGTGAGGAACATTCAACAAAGTTGAAAATTCCTCCATGGTCCATTTGTACTGTTGCTCAAACAGTGTGGAATGAATAAACTTCCTCTTACCATCTTCTAATGCCATATTGGCATAGAATTCACGCACCAATACTGGACAAAAGTAATCTCCAATATTTAGGAATGCCTGACACTCAATTTGTTCCCAAGGAGCATAGGTCTGTCGTGTAGTGACCCGAACTTTTTCATTATTGTATATTATAAGATATCTATATTTACATGATTAAATGTTTCCATCATGTTAAGCAATCAAACTTGTTAAGACTTAATTAATTGAAATAAGTTTATGTAGACAATTGCACCCCGTTTGCCTGATGATTCACGAATGTCATAACTTATGATAATTATATAATCATTTTTTTTTATGATGTAAGTTTTTATTACATATATATATATATATATATATATATATATATATATATATAAGAAGAAATACAATTAAATCAAAGATGTATAGTAAAATACTATTCACTACAGTAAAACACTATTTGCTACAGTAAATTTTTGCTTGCTACAGTAAAATACTATTTGCTACAGTAATATACAATTTACTACAGTAAACACTATTTACTCGTATTCAATCCGTATTCGTACTTGTACAATACACAATTTCTAAATGTATATACTATTGGAATATACAAATAAAAATCTGCTCCTTAGCAGCCCTAAATGATTAACAAACATGTAGAACCAACCATTTAACTTCTTGTAAGCATTATTGTGACTAAATAACAAAACTAGATACCTTTGTTGACTAAAACAAACGTGTGATATGTATGCTTATATACATTCACTCCATGCTAGAATACTACATCATTTTACTCTCTAAACACACACACTTCCATCTCTCTTAACCCTCATCATATTCAGCAAGTTTTGATCTCATAATCAAAGCTTAGATCACCATAAAAAGAATCATTCAAGAACACATCAAGAAACCTTTCAAGTTGTAAGATTACTTTCTATCTTTCTAATCCATTCTAATCAATCATATAAGATCAATAAACTCTTGTTATTTACAGTAGGTTATCTCTCTAATTCAAGGTAATACTCATATTCACACTTTGATTCAATTTCTATAACTATAACAATCTTAATTCGAGTAGTAAACTCACTTGAACTTGTTTTCGTGTCATGATTCTACTTCAAGAACTTTCAAGCCATCCAAGATCCTTTGAAGTTCTCAGATCATTTCTTGTCATTTCCAGTAGGTTTACCTACTATACTTGAGGTAGTAATGGTTTTCATAACATCATTCGATTCATATATATAAAACTATCTTATTCGAAGATTATAAATTGTAATCACTAGAACATAGTTTAGTTAATTCTAAACTTGTTCGCAAACAAAGTTAATCCTTCTGACTTAAATTTTAAAATCAACTAAACACATGTTCTATATCTATGTGATATGCTAACTTAATGATTTACAACCTGGAAACACGAAGAACACCGTAAAACCAGACATACACCATTGTAGTAAAACCGGGGGCTATTTTGGGTTGGAAAAATAAAAACTATCTTAATCTTTGAATTTGAAGTTTGTTTTCTGGAAAAATGATATTTCATATGAACATGATATTATATACAAAACATGGTTAAACTCAAAGTGGAAGTATGTTTTTCAAAATGGTCATCAAGATGTCGTTCTTTCGACAAAAATGACTACCTCATACAAAAATGACTTATAACCTGTATATCCTACTATAAACTTATACTTTTTCTGTTTAGTTTCATAAATTTCAATTCATTATGAAACCATAGCAATTTGATTCACTCAAAACGGATTTAAAACGAAGAAGTTATGGGTAAAACAAAATTGGATATTTTTGCTTGTTTTAGCTACGTTAAACTTTGTAATAAATCTATACTAACCATAACTTAACTAACTTATAATGTAATCTAACATATATTATGTAATCTTGATAGACCATAGACACGTATACAATGTTTTGACATATCATATCGACGTCATCTATATATATTATTTGGAACAACCATAGACACTCTATATGCGGTAATGCTCGAGTTAGCTATATAGGGTTGAGGTTGATTCCAAAATAATATATATTCTTTGAGTTATGATCGAGTCTGAGACTTGTGTACACTGGGTCGTGGATTGATTCGAGATAATATATATTGATTTATTTCTGTACTACTAACTCTGGACAACTAATTGTGGACTACTAACAAAAATGTTGTTAATATATTTCGATCATACTTTAATATATATGTATATATTTGTTATAGGTTCGTGAATCGACCCGTGGCCAAGTCTAATTCTCGACGAATTGATAATCTGTGAAAGTGAGTTATAGTCCCACTTTTAAAATCTAATATTTTTGGGATGAGAATACATGCAGTTTTATTAATGTTTTACAAAATAGGTTCAAGTACTTGAAACTATATTCTATGATTGAATCATTATACTGGATATCACCCTTTTAGCTTGGTAGCCTAAGAATTTGGGAACAGACCTCCAAATTGACGCGAATCCTGAAGATAGATCTATGGGCCTAACGAACCCCATCCAGGTTATGGATGCTTTAGTACTTCAATTTTTTATATACAGATGAGTGTACCTGTATATTGGGGATATTCTAGATGCATTTTGTTAATGTCGGTTACCAGGTGTTCATCATACGAATGCTTTTTTTTATACACTTGCGAGTGTATGATTATTTATTAAATGAAATCTTGTGGCATATTATTTACAATTTGATATATATAGGCTAAACCTATAACTCACCAACATTTTTGTTGACGTTTTAAGCATGTTTATTCTCAGGTGATTAATAAGAGCTTCCGCTGTTGCATGCTAAATTAAAGACAAGATTTGGAGTCAGCATGCTTGTATGATAATGTTTAAAGAAAAACTGCATTCACAAAATAAATTGTTGTAATATATTATCGTAACCCATTATGTAATGGTCATATGTAAATGTTGTACTTTAGATTGCCATTATTTGGTAATCTACGCTATGTCTTTTAAACCTTTATCGATAAAGTAAAGGTTATAGTTTGTTTTAAAAATCGAATGCAGTCTTTGAAAAACGTCTCATATAGAGGTCAAAACCTCGCAACGAAACCAATTAATATGAAACGTTTATAATCGATATGAACGGGACATTTCAGTTGGTATCAGAGCGTTAGTCTTAGAGAACCAGAAATTGCATTAGTGTGTCTTATCGAGTTTGTTAGGATGCATTAGTGAGCCTGGACTTCGACCGTGTTTTTCTTCAAAAACGATTGCTTAACACGTTTGTTGGAAACTATATATTGTTAACATGTAAATAATATGTGATATATTAATCTCTTAACGTGCTTGCTATTGTGTGATAGATGTCTACCTCTAGTACAAATCCCATCGACTCACCTAATAATAGTGAAGAGTCGAATGTATTTTGGGAAGATTCACAAATTCTGGAAGAAGAAGAAGAACCGGAAGAAGAGGAACCGGAAGAAGAGGTTCCGGAGGAGGAAATATTAAGAACCACAGAAAACAGATAAATAAAAGAAAATCCTCAACCAATGGACCAAAGTTAAAAATGGTCAATGGTGTTTCCGCCGAGGAAGCAAAATATTGGGAAAATTATCAATTCTCTGATGAATCGGATTCCGATGAGGATTCCGATGATGTTATAGAAATTAGCCCGACTCAATTTAATAAGGCAAAAGAAAATAATAAGGGAAAAGCTATCAAAATAGAAAAACCCGAGTCCAAAACCGATGAACTTTATGTTAACATGAAATATCCCGATGGGATATATCGTAAACACCCGTATTTCTTAAACATTAACTATAACCCGGGAACATCTAAGCCACCAGGTTTTTCTAAACCATTTGTGAAAACGACGGCTCGTATTAGAGGAGCACCATGTATCCCTAGGAAATTAGCAAAACGAACCAAGTCCGAGGAGGAGGAAACAAGTGAGTCGGAATAAAGAATTGTAATCATGATGTGTAATATATGTACTTTAGTGTGTTTGTACTTTTATACTGTATGTAAAAATGGATTGTAATGTTTGTATTCTATCATCCTTTACAAGATCTAATTTTTCATCTCTTTTACAGTATAAAAATACAAAATGGATGTTAAAGATAGACAACCGAATATTTTAGAAGACCTACCAGGGGATATGATTGATGAAATCTTGTCTAGAGTTGGTCAGAATTCATCAGCTCAATTGTTTACGGCGAGATTAGTTTGTAGGAAATTTGACAGACGTTCTAGTCATGCCTCGGTTTATAAAAGGCTTTCCTTCGATAGATGGTGTATATCACATTGGGGAGACCTTAAGTTACGCCATGTTTTCTTTAAGGCATTATGTGCGAGAAACCCTAATGCAATTTTTCGCTACGGGTTGAGAGCCTATTTTGACTCCACATATCCCAACATAGGACTTCGTTCTTTAGAAAGAGCTTCAAACATGCAACTTAAAGAAGCATGTTATGTTTACGGGTTAGTGATGTTCACTTCTCACCAAATTGAGAAAAAGAACATCGGACTACAACTTCTTAATAAAACATTCCCATAGGTGACGGATTCAGTAGTTGGGGTGAGAAATAAGGTTTTTAACTTGTTACGGGGCTGTTGGATATTTCGTAACCCCCGTCCTTTTGACGACGTTACAACGTGCTGCCTTGCCAACGGTCATAACGGTTATTTCCCACTTGATCAAGGATGGAAAATAGTATTAGTAAAATCCGAATGCATGACTTGTTTCTGGTTTTATGAATTACTTGTCTTCATTGCCTTCACTAAACAATTTGAGCTTCACTAAAATTGTCCTCACAGCTGCTTTGTATCAAAGTTATTATATGCTATATTTCATGCTGTATGTAATTTAACGGTATTGTATGATTGTATGATATTGTATCGAAAGTTTAAGCATGAAATGTTAATGAATTAAGTTTTTCATGATAGAATATTATTTTGATAATAGTAGTAATTTTTGCGCTAGCTATTAAGTATGAACTTTAACGGGTAGGTACTACCTGAACTAAAATTATAAAACGCTAATATGAAGAAAAGGCTTTTATAAATAAGTTTATATTATGCTACGAAATACAATTGACTACTCCTAATACTCTATATGATTAACTTAACTCTTTTGGCTATTTTTGAAGGAAATGGCACCGACTACTCGACAGAACTTGAATTTGAGCAGAGAAGATTTCTGTGCATTACTTGCTGCAAACATAGCCGCAGTACAGGCTGCAATGCAAAACAACAACAATAACTCAGGGCCTAGCAGTGGAGTTAACTCCACAGGAAACCGTGTAGGATGCTCCTATAAGGATTTCACTGCTTGTAAGCCTTTGAAATTCGATGGGACTGAAGGACCAGTCGGACTAAAACGTTGGACTGAGAAGGTCGAATCTGTGTTTGCTATAAGCAAATGTGCTGAAGAAGACAAGGTAAAGTACGCCACGCATACCTTCACAGGTACTGCGTTAACCTGGTGGAACACCTATCTCGAACAGGTGGGACAAGATGCTACTTACACACTACCGTGGTCAGCATTCAAATACTTGATGAATGAGCAGTACCGTCCCAGAAATGAAGTCAATAAGCTTAACACAAAGCTTAGATAGTTACGAGCGCAGGGATTCGATATCACCACATATGAACGCCGATTCACCGAGTTGTGATTATTGTGTCCAAGAGTGTTCGAAGATGAAGAAGAGCAGATCGGTGCATTTGTAAAGGGGTTACCAGAAAGAATTCAGGAGAATGTGAGTGCGAAGAAGAGCAGATCGATGCGTTTGTAAAGGGTTTACCAGAAAGAATTCAGGAGAATGTGAGTGCTAGCGCGCCCACTTCAATGCAAAAGGTAAGCCGAATGGCTCACAAACTTATAAACCAGGAGGGAAGGATTAAGGAACAAGCGATCGAGGAGGCCAAAATGAAACAAGTCAAAAGAAATTGGGAGGAAAATAGTGACAAGGGTCACCAATACAATAACAACAACAACCGTCCCAATAACAACAACAACCGTCCCAACAACAACAATAATGACAACAAAAAGCAGAAAACCAGATGCTTAAGGTGTGAGAAATATCATCCGGATAATTATTGTAGGGAGTTATACACAAAATGTAGCAGAACAGGTCACAGTGCTGCAAAGTGTGGAGTGTACGCACCAAAGGCCAACAGAGTGAAAGGAACAAATAATGTCGGAACATTTAATGCTGCCATTACTTGTTTTGGGTACGGAAAGAAGGGCCATAACAAAACTACATGCCCAGACGAATTGAATAAGAATGGGCAAAACTGCGGAAGAGTCTTCAATATCAATGCGGCAGAAGCGCAGGAAGACCCGGAGCTTGTTACGGGTACGTTTCTTATTGACGATAAACCTGCTTATGTTTTATTTGATTCGGGTGCGGATAGAAGCTATATGAGTAAAGATTTTTGTGCCAAATTAAATTATCCTTTAACGCCTTTGGATAATAAATTTTTACTCGAATTAGCAAACGGTAAATTAATTACAGCAGATAAAATATGTCGGAATCGAGAAATTAAACTGGTTGGCGAAACATTTAAGATTAATTTAATACCAGTAGAGTTAGGGAGTTTTGACGTGATAATTGGTATGGACTGGTTGAAAAAGGAGAGAGCAGAGGTCGTATGTTACAAAAACACAATTCGCATCGTATGTGAAAAAGGAAAACCCTTAATAGTCTACGGAGAAAAGAGCAACACGAAGTTAAATCTTATTAGCAGTTTGAAGGCGCAAAAACTAATAATAAAAGTTTGCTATGTCATTCTAGCACACATCGAGGAAGTCAAAACTGAAGAAAAGAACATCAATGATGTTCCCGTCGCAAAAGAATTTCCCGATGTATTTCCGAAAGAATTATCGGGATTACCTCCACATCGATCCGTTGAATTTCAAATTGATCTTGTTCTCAGAGCTGCACCGATAGCTCGTGCGCCATACAGGCTCACACCCAGCGAAATGAAAGAATTACAAAGCCAATTACAAGAACTTTTGGAGCGTGGTTTCATTCGACCAAGCACATCACCGTGGGGAGCTCCTGTTTTGTTTGTCAAAAAGAAGGATGGTACATTTAGGTTGTGTATTGACTACCGAGAGTTGAACAAACTTACCATCAAGAACCGTTATCCACTACCGAGAATCGATGACTTATTTGATCAACTACAAGGCTCTTCAATTTATTCGAAGATCGATTTTCGTTCCGGTTATCATCAAATGCGAGTGAAGGAGGATGACATTCTGAAGACTGCTTTCAGAATGCGTTACGGTCATTATGAGTTTATGGTTATGCCGTTTGGATTGACCAATACACCAGCTGTGTTCATGGACCTCATGAACCGAGAGTGTGGACCATATCTTGACAAGTTCGTCATTGTTTTCATCGATGACATACTTATTTACTCTAAAAATAATCAAGAGCACGAAGAACATTTGAGAAAAGTGCTAGAATTGTTAAGAAAAGAAAAATTGTATGCCAAGTTTTCGAAGTGTGCATTTTGGTTGAAAGAAGTTCAATTCCTCGGTCATATAGAGAGCAAAGAAGGTATTCAGGGTGATCCGGCAAAGATTGAAACCGTTGAGAAATGGGAAACCCCGAAAACTTCGACGCAGATACTCCAATTTTTAGGATTGGCTGGTTACTACGGAAGATTCATCCAAGATTTTTCCAAAATAGCAAAACCCTTGACTGCATTAACGCATAAAGGGAAGAAATTTGAATGGAAGTATGAGCAAGAGAAAGCGTTTCAGTTGTTAAAGAAAAAGTTAACTACATCACCTATATTGTCATTGCCTGAAGGGCTGAAAGAATTTGGGTACCAAAATTTGGAGATGTGAGAGAAATGGTACTTAGGGAAGCACATAAAACCAGATATTTAATACATCCCGGAGCGGGAAAGATGTACCAAGATCTCAACAAACACTTCTGGTGGCCGGGTATGAAAGCCGATATAGCTACATACGTAGGAGAATGTTTGACTTGTTCTAAAGTCAAAGCTGAACATCAGAAACCATCAGGTCTACTTCAACAACCTGAAATCCCAGAATGGAAATGGGAAAATATTACCATGGATTTCATTTCAAAATTTCCAAAGACTGCAAGTGGTTATGATACTATTTGGGTAATAGTCAATCGTCTCACCAAATCAGCACACTTTCTACCAATGAGAGAAGATGATAAAATGGAGAAGTTGGCACGACTATACTTGAAAGAAGTCGTCTCCAGACATGGAATACCAGTCTCTATTATCTCGGGATGGCAGATTTGTTTCAAGGTTCTGGCAGACGTTGCAACAAGCATTGGGGACTCGTCTAGATATGAGTACTGCCTATCATCCACAAACTGATGGGCAGAGTGAAAGGACGATACAGACACTTGAAGACATGCTACGAGCATGTGTTATTGATTTTGAAAATAGTTGGGATCGACATCTACCGTTAGCAGGGTTTTCCTACAACAACAGTTACCATTCGAGTATTGAGATGACACCGTTTGAGGCACTTTATGGCAGAAAGTGCAGGTCTCTGATTTGTTGGAGCGAGGTGGGGGATAGAAAAATTGCGGGTTCAGAGATTATCCAAGAAACTACCGAGAAAATCATTCAAATTCTACAACGGTTGAAAACCGCCCAAAGTCGACAAAAGAGCTACGCGGACAGTAAAAGAAAAGATATAGAATTTGAAATGGGTGACATGGTCATGCTTAAAGTATCACCTTGGAAAGGCGTTGTTCGTTTTAGAAAACAGGGAAAACTAAACCCGAGATATATTGGGCCATTCAAGATTAATGATCGTGTCGGACCGGTAGCTTATCAATTTGAATTACCGCAACAATTAGCCGGCGTACATAATACCTTTCACGTCTCAAATCTGAAGAAATGCTTAGCTAAAGAAGATCTCACTATTCCTTTAGACGAAATCCAGATCAATGAAAAACTTCAATTCATTGAAGAACCCATCGAAATAATGGATCGTGAGGTTAAAAGATGTAAGCAAAATAAAATACCAATCGTTAAGGTTCGATGGAATGCACGTAGGGGACCTGAGTTCACCTGGGAACTTGAAGATTAGATGAAGAAGAAATACCCACACTTATTTCCAGAAGATGCGTCAACACCTTCAACTGCTTAAAATTTTGGGACGAAATTTATTTAACGGGTAGATACTGTAGTGACCCGAACTTTTCCATGATTGTATATTATAAGATATCTATATTTACATGATTAAATGTTTCCAACATGTTAAGCAATCAAACTTGTTAAGACTTGATTAATTGAAATGAGTGTATGTAGACAATTGACCACCCCGTTTGCCTGATGATTCACGAACGTCATAACTTGTGATAATTATATAATCGTTTTATTTTTTTTATGATGTAAGTTATATATATATATATATATATATATATATATATATATATATATATATATATATATATATATATATATATATAAGAAGAAATACAATTAAATCAAAGATGTATAGTAAAACACTATTCGCTACAGTAAAACACTATTTGCTATAGTAAATTTTTACTTTGCTACAGTAAAATACTATTGCTACAGTAAAATACTATTGCTACAGTAAAATACTATTGTCGTTCTTTCGACGAAAATGACTACCTCTTACAAAAATGACTTATAACCTGTATATCCAACTATAAACTTATACTTTTTCTGTTTAGTTTCATAAATTTCAGTTCATTATGAAACCATAGCAATTTCATTCACTCAAAACGGATTTAAAACGAAGAAGTTATGGGTAAAACAAAATTGGATATTTTTGCTTGTTTTAGCTACGTGAAACTTTGTAATAAATCTATACTAACCATAACTTAACTAACTTATAGTGTAATCTAACATATATTATGTAATCTTGATAGACCATAGACACGTATACAATGTTTTGACATATCATATCGACGTCATCTATATATATTATTTGGAACAACCATAGACACTCTATATGCGGTAATGCTAGAGTTAGCTATACAGGGTTGAGGTTGATTCCAAAATAATATATATACACTTTGAGTTGTGATCGAGTATGAGACTTATGTACACTGGGTCGTGGATTGATTCGAGATAATATATATTGATTTATTTCTGTACTACTAACTGTGGACAACTAATTGTGGACTACTAACGTTGGACTGTTAACTTAACAAATTTAAATCATTAAAACGTAATAAAAAAATGTTGTTAATATATTTTGATTATACTTTAATATGTATGTATATATTTATTATAGGTTCGTGAATCGACCCGTGGCCAAGTCTAATTCTCGACGAATTGATAATCTGTGAAAGTGAGTTATAGTCCCACTTTTAAAATCTAATATTTTTAGGATGAGAATACATGCAGTTTTATTAATGTTCTACAAAATAGGCATAAGTACTTGAAACTACATTCTATGATTGAATCATTATACCGGATATAACCCTTTTAGCTTGGTAGCCTAAGAATTTGGGAACAGACCTCCAAATTGACGCGAATCCTGAAGATATATCTATGGGCCTAACGAACCCCATCCAGGTTATGGATGCTTTAGTACTTCGATTTTTTATATACAGATGAGTGTACATGTATATTGGGGATATTCTAAATGCATTTTGTTAATGTCGGTTACCAGGTGTTCATCATACGAATGATTTTTTTATACACTTGCGAGTGTATGATTATTTATTAAATGAAATCTTGTGGCCTATTAATTACAATTTGATATATATAGGCTAAGCCTATAACTCACCAACATTTTTGTTGACGTTTTAAGCATGTTTATTCTCAGGTGATTATTAAGAGCTTCCGCTGTTGCATGCTAAATTAAAGATAAGATTTGGAGTCAGCATGCTTGTATGATAATGTTTAAAGAAAAACTGCATTCGGAAAATAAATTGTTGTAATATGTTATCGTAACCCATTATGTAACGGTCGTATGTAAACATTGTACCTTAGATTGCCATTATTTGTTAATCTATGCTATGTCTTTTAAACCTTTATCGATAAAGTAAAGGTTATGGTTTGTTTTAAAAATCGAATGCAGTCTTTGAAAAACATATCATATAGAGGTCAAAACCTCGCAACGAAACCAATTAATATGAAACGTTTATAATCGATATGAACGGGACATTTCAGTTGGTATCAGAGCGTTGGTCTTAGAGAACCAGAAATTGCATTAGTGTGTCTTATCGAGTTTGTTAGGATGCATTAGTGAGTCTGGACTTCGACCGTTTTTTCTTCAAAAACGATTGCTTAACACGTTTGTTGGAAACTATATATTGTTAACATGTAAATAATATGTGATATATTAATCTCTTAACGTGCTTGCTATTGTGTGATAGATGTCTACCTCTAGTACAAATCCCATCGACCCACCTAATAATAGTGAAGAGTCGAATGTATTTTTGGGAAGATTCACAAATTCTGGAAGAAGAAGAAGAACCGGAAGAAGAGGAATCGAAAGAAGAGGAACCGGAAGAAGAGGTTCCGGAGGAGGAAATATTAAGAACCACAGAAAAATAGATAAATAAAAGAAAATCCTCAACCAATGGACCAAAGTTAAAAATGGTCAATGGTGTTTCCGCCGAGGAGGCAAAATATTGGGAAAATTACCAATTCTCTGATGAATCGGATTCCGATGATGTTATAGAAATCACCCCGGCTCAATTTAATAAGGCAAAAGAAAATAATAAGGGAAAAACTATCAAAATAGAAAAACCCGAGTCCAAAACCTATGAACTTTATGTTAACATGAAATATCCCGATGGGATATATCGTAAACACCCGTATTTCTTAAACTTTAACTATAACCCGGGAACATCTAAGCCACCAGGTTTTTCTAAACCATTTGTGAAAATGACAGCTCGTATTAGAGGAGCACCATGTATCCCTAGGAAATTAGCAAAACGAACCAAGTCCGAGGAGGAGGAAACAAGTGAGTCGGAATAAAGAATTGTAATCGTGCTATGTAATATATGTACTTTAGTGTGTTTGTACTTTTATACTGTATGTAAAAATGGCTTGTAATGTTTGTATTCTATCATCCTTTACAAGATCTAATTTTTCATCTCTTTTACAGTACAAAAAAACAAAATGGATGTTAAGGATAGACGACCGAATATTTTAGAAGACCTACCAGGGGATATGATTGATGAAATCTTGTCCAGAGTTGGTCAGAATTCATCGGCTCAATTGTTTACGGTGAGATTAGTTTGTAGAAAATTTGACAGAGGTTCTAGGCATGGCTTGGTTTATAAAAGGCTTTCCTTCGATAGATGGTGTATATCACATTGGGGAGACCTTAAGTTACACCATGTTTTCTTTAAGGCATTATGTGCAGGAAACCCTAATGCAATTTTTCGCTACGGGTTGAGAGCCTATTTTGACTCCACATATCCCAACATAGGACTTCGTTCTTTAGAAAGAGCTTCAAACATGCAACTTAAAGAAGCATGTTATGTTTACAGGTTAGTGATGTTTGCTTCTCACCAAATTAAGAAAAAGAACATTGAACTGCAACTTCTTAATAAAACATTCCCACAGGTGACAGATTCAGTAGTTGGGGTGAGAAATAAGGTTTTTAACTTGTTACGGGGCTGTTGGATATTTCGTAACCCCCGTCTTTTTGACGACGTTACAATGTGCTACCTTGCCAACGGTCACAACGGTTATTTCCCACTTGATCAAGGATGGAAAATAGTATTAGTAAAACCCGAATGCATGACTTGTTTCTGGTCTTATGAATTACGTGTCTTCATTGCCTTCACTGAACAATTTGAGCTTCACTAAAATTGTCCTCACAGTTGCTTTGTATCAAAGTTATTATGTGCTATATTTCATGTTGTATGTAAATTAACGGTATTGTATGATTGTATGATATTGTATCGAAAGTTTAAGCATGAAATTTTAATGAATTAAGTTTTTCATGATAGAATATTATTTTGATAGTAGTAGTTAATTTTTGCGCTAGCTATTAAGTATGAACTTTAACGGGTAGGTACTACCCGAACTAAAATTATAAAACACTAATATGAAGAAAAGGCTTTTATAAATAAGTTCATATTATGTTAGGAAATACTATTGACTACTCCTAATATTCTATATGATTAACTTGACTCTTTTGGCTATTTTTGAAGGAAATGGCACCGACTACTCGACAGAACTTGAATTTGAGCGAAGATGATTTCCATGCATTCCTTGCTGCAAACATAGCCACAGTACAGGCTGCAATGCAAAACAACAACAATAACTCAGGGTCTAGCAGTGGAGTTAACTCTACAGGAAACCGTGTAGGATGCTCCCACAAGGCTTTCACTGCTTGTAAGCCTTTGGAATTCGACGGGACTGAAGGACCAGTCGGACTGAAATGTTGTACTGAGAAGGTCGAATCTGTGTTTGCTATAAGCAAATGTGCTGAAGAAGACAAGGTAAAGTACGCCACGCATACCTTCACAGGTACTGCGTTAACCTGGTGAAACACCTATCTCGAACAGGTGGGACAAGATGCTGCTTACACACTACCGTGGTCAGCATTCAAACACTTGATGAATGAGCAGTACCGTCCTAGAAATGAAGTCAATAAGTTCAAAACAGAGCTTAGAGATTTACAAGCGCAGGGATTCAATATCACCACATATGAACAACGATTCACCGAGTTGTGTTTATTGTGTCCAAGAGTGTTCGAAGATGAAGAAGAGCAGATCGATGCGTTTGTAATGGGGTTATCAGAAAGAATTCAGGAGAATGTGAGTGCGAGCACGCCCACTTCAATGCAAAAGGCAAGCCAAATGGCTCACAAACTTATAAACCAGATCGAGGGAAGGATTAAGGAACAAGCGACCGAGGAGGCCAAAATGAAACAAGTCAAAAGAAAGTGGGAAGAAAATAGTGACAAGGGTCACCAATACAATAACAACAACAACCTTCCTAATAACAACAACAACCGTCCCAATAACAACAACAACCGTCCCAACAACAACAATAATGACAACAAAAAGCAGAAAACCAGATGCCTAAGGTGTGAGAAATATCATCCGGATAATTATTGTAGGGAGTTATGCACAAAATGTAGCAGAACAGGTCACAGTGCTGCAAAGTGTAGAGTCTACAGACCAAAGGCCAACAGAGTGAAAGGAACAAATAATGTCGGAACATTTAATGCCGCCATTACTTGTTTTAGGTGCGAAAAAAGGGCCATTACAAAACTGCATGCCCAGACGAATTGAATAAGAATGGGCAAAACCACGGAAGAGTCTTCAATATCAATGCGGCAGAAGCGCAGGAAGACCTGGAGCTTGTTACGGGTACGTTTCTTATTGACGACAAACCTACTTATGTTTTATTTGATTCGGGTGCGGATAGAAGCTATATGAGTAAAGATTTTTGTGCCAAATTAAGTTGTCCTTTAACGCCTTTGGATAATAAATTTTGACTCGAATTAGCAAACGGTAAATTAATTACAGCAGATAAAATATGTCAGAATTGAGAAATTAAACTGGTTGGCGAAACGTTTAAGATTAATTTAATACCATTAGAGTTTGGGAGTTTTGACGTGATAATTGGTATGGACTGGTTGAAAAAGGAGAGAGCAGAGGTCGTATGTTACAAAAATGCAATTCGTATCGTACGTGAAAAAGGAAAACCCTTAATGGTGTACGGAGAAAAGAGCAACGCGAAGTTAAATCTTATTAGCAGTTTGAAGGCGCAAAAACTAATAAGAAAAGGATGCTATATCATTCTAGCACACATCAAGGAAGTCAAAACTGAAGAAAAGAACATCAATGATGTTCCCGTCGCAAAAGAATTTCCCGATGTATTTCTGAAAGAATTACCGGGACTACTTCCACATCGATCTGTTGAATTTCAAATTGATCTTGTCCGGAGCTGCACCGATAGCTCGTGCACCATACAGGCTCGCACCCAGCGAAATGAAAGAATTACAAAGCCAATTACAAGAACTTTTGGAGCGTGGTTTCATTCAACCAAGCAAATCACCGTGGGGAGCTCCGGTTTTGTTTGTCAAAAAGAAGGATGGTACATTTAGGTTGTGTATCGACTACCGAGAGTTGAACAAACTTACCATCAAGAACCGTTATCCACTACTGAGAATTGACGACTTATTTGATCAACTACAAGGCTCGTTGGTTTATTTGAAGATCGATTTACGTTACGGTTATCATCAAATGCGAGTGAAGGAGGATGACGTTCCGAAGACTGCTTTCAGAACGCGTTACGGTCATTATGAGTTTATGGTTATGCCGTTTAGATTTTCTAACGCACCAGCTGTGTTCATGGAGCTCATGAACCAAGTGTGTGGACCATATCTTGACAAGTTCGTCATTGTTTTCATCGATGACATACTTATTTACTCTAAAAATGATCAAGAGCACGAAGAACATTTGAGCCAAGTGCTAGAATTGTTATGAAAAGAAAAACTGTACGCCAAGTTTTTAAAGTGTGCATTTTGGTTGAAAGAAGTTCAATTCCTCGGTCACATAGTGAGCAAAGAAGGTATTCAGGTTGATCCGGCAAAGATTGAAACCGTTGAGAAATGGGAAACCCCAAAAACTCCGACACAGATAAGCTAATTTTTAGGATTGGCTGGTTACTACAGAAGATTCATCCAAGATTTTTCCAAAATAGCAAAACCCTTGACTACATTAACGCATAAAGGGAAGAAATTTGAATGGAAGGATGAGCAAGAGAAAGCGTTTCAGTTGTTAAAGAAAAAGTTAACTACATCACCTATATTGTCATTGCCTGAAGGGAATGATGATTTTGTGATTTATTGTGACGCTTCAAAGCAAGGCCTCGGTTGTGTTTTAATGTAATGAAAGAAGGTAATTGCTTATGCATCCAGACAATTGAAGATTCATGAGCAGAGTAAAACAACTCATGATTTGGAATTAGCCGCTGTTGTTTTTGCATTAAAAATATGGAGGCATTACTTATATGGGGTCAAATGTACCATATATACCAATCACAAAAGTCTCCAACATATATTTGATCAGAAACAACTGAACATGAGGCAGCGTAGGTGGATTGAATTGTTAAATGATTACGACTTTGAGATTCGTTATCACCCGGGAAAGGCAAATGTGGTAGCCGACGCCTTAAGTAGAAAGGACAGAGAACCTATTCGAGTAAAAGCTATGAATATAATTATTCATACCAACCTTACTGCTCGAATAAAAGAGGTGCAACAAGGAGTTTTGAAAGAAGGGAAATAGAAGAAGGAAATACCCAAAGGATCAGAGAAACATCTTAATATTCGGGAAGACGGAACCCGGTATAGGGCTGAAAGAATTTGGGTACCAAAGTTTGGAGATGTGAGAGAAATGGTACTTAGGGAAGCACATAAAACTAGATATTCAATACATCCCGGAGCGGGAAAGATGTACCAAGATCTCAAGAAACACTTCTGGTGGCCGGGTATGAAAGCCGATATAGCTACATAAGTAGGAGAATGTTTGACTTGTTCTAAAGTCAAAGCTGAACATCAGAAACCATCAGGTCTACTTCAACAACCTGAAATCCCAGAATGGAAATGGAAAAACATTACCATGGACTTCATTACAAAATTGCCAAAGACTACAAGTGGTTATGTTACTATTTGGGTAATAGTCGATCGTCTCACCAAATCAGCACACATTCTACCAATGAGAGAAGATGATAAAATGGAGAAGTTGGCACGACTATACTTGAAAGAAGTCATCTCCAGACATGGAATACCAGCCTCTATTATCTCTGATAGGGATGGCAGATTTGTTTCAAGGTTCTGGCAGACATTGCAACAAGCATTGGGGACTCGCCTAGACATGAGTACTGCCTATCATCCACAAACTGATGGGCAGAGTGAAAGGACGATACAGACACTTGAAGACATGTTACGAGCATGTGTTATTGATTTTGGAAACAGTTGGGATCGACATCTACCGTTAGCAGAGTTTTCCTACAACAACAGTTACCACTCGAGTATTGAGATGACACCGTTTGAGGCACTTTATGGCAGAAAGTGCAGGTCTCCAATTTTTTGGAGCGATGTGGGGGATAGACAAATTACGGGTCCGGAGATTATCCAAGAAACTACCGAGAAAATCATTCAAATTCAACAACGGTTGAAAACCGCCCAAAGTCGACAAAAGAGCTACGCGGACAGTAAAAGAAAAGATATAGAATTTGAAATTGGTGACATGGTCATGCTTAAAGTATCACCTTGGAAAGTCGTTGTTCGTTTTGGAAAACGGGAAAAACTAAACCCAAGATATATTGGGCCATTCAAGATTATTGATCGTGTCGGACCAGTAGCTTATCAACTTGAATTACCGTAACAAGTAGCCGGCGTACATAATACCTTTCACGTCTCAAATCTGAAGAAATGCTTAGCTAAAGAAGATCTCACTATTCCTTTAGAAAAAATCCAGATCAATGAAAAACTTCAATTCATTGAAGAACCCGTCGAAATAATGGATCGTGAGGTTAAAAAACTTAAGAAAAATAAAATACCAATCGTTAAGGTTTGATGGAATGCGCGTAGGGGACCCGAGGTCACCTGGGAACGTGAAGATCAGATGAAGAAGAAATACCCACACTTATTTAAAGAAGATGCGTCAACACCTTTAACTGCTTAAAATTTCGGGACGGAATTTATTTAACGGGTAGGTTCGTAGTGACCCGAACTTTTCCATAATTGTATATTATAAGATATATATATATATATATATATATATATATATATATATATATATATATATATTACATGATTAAATATTTCAACATGTTAAGCAATCAAACTTGTTAAGACTTGATTAATTGAAATGAGTTTATGTAGACAATTGACCACCCCGTTTGCCTGATGATTCACGAACGTCATAACTTGTGATAATTATATAATCGTTTTTTTTATGATGTAAGTTTTTATTTATATATATATATATATATATATATATATATATATATATATATATATATATATATATATATATATATATATAAGAAGAAATACAATTAAATCAAAGATGTATAGTAAAACACTATTCGCTACAGTAAAATACTATTTGCAACAGTAAATTTTCGATTTGCTACATTAAAATACTATTTGCTACAGTAAAATACTATTTGCTACAGTAGACACTATTTACTCGTATTCAATCCGTATTCCTACTTGTACAATACACAATTTCTAAATGTATATACTATTAGAATATACAAATAAAAATCTGCTCCTTAGCAGCCCTAAATGATTAACAAACATGTGGAACCAATCATTTAACTTCTTGTAAGCATTATTGTGACTAAATAACAAAACTAGAAACCTTTGTTGACTAAAAAAAATGTGTGATATGTATGCTTATATACATTCACTCCATGCTAAAGTACTACATCATTTTACTCTCTAAACACACACACTTCCATCTCTCTTAACCCTCATCATATTCAGCAAGTTTTGATCTCATAATCAAAGCTTAGATCACCATAAAAAGAATCATTCAAGAACACATCAAGAACACTTCAAGAAACCTTTCAAGTTGCAAGATTACTTTCAATCTTTCTAATCCATTCCAATCAATCATCTAAGATCAAGAAACTCTTGTTATTTACAGTAGGTTATCTCTCTAATTCAAGATAATACTCATATTCAAACTTTGATTCAATTTCTATAACTATAACAATCTTAATTCGAGTAGTAAACTCACTTGAACTTGTTTTCGTATCATGATTCTACTTCAAGAACTTTCAAGCCATCCAAGATCCTTTGAAGTTCTAGATCATTTCTTGTCATTTCCAGTAGGTTTACCTACTATACTTGAGGTAGTAATGGTGTTCATAACATCATTCGATTCATATATATAAAACTATCTTATTCGAAGATTATAAATTGTAATCACTAGAACATAGTTTAGTTAATTCTAAACTTGTTCGCAAACAAAGTTAATCCTTCTGACTTAACTTTTAAAATTAACTAAACACATGTTCTATATCTATGTGATATGCTAACTTAATGATTTACAACCTGGACACACGAAGAACACCGTAAAACCAGACATACGTCGTTGTAGTAAAACCGGGGGCTGTTTTGGGTTGGAAAAATAAAAACTATCTTAATCTTTGAATTTGAAGTTTGTTTTCTGTAAAAATTATAATTCATATGAACATGATACTATATCCAAAAATCATGGTTAAACTCAAAGTGGAAGTATGTTTTTCAAAATGGTCATCAAGATGTCGTTCTTTCGACGAAAATGACTACCTCTTACAAAAATGACTTATAACCTGTATATCCAACTATAAACTTATACTTTTTCTGTTTAGTTTCATAAATTTCAGTTCATTATGAAACCATAGCAATTTCATTCACTCAAAACGGATTTAAAACGAAGAAGTTATGGGTAAAACAAAATTGGATATTTTTGCTTGTTTTAGCTACGTGAAACTTTGTAATAAATCTATACTAACCATAATTTAACTAACTTATAATGTATTCTAACATATATTATATAATCTTGATAGACCATATACACGTATACAATGTTTTGACATATCATATCGACGTCATCTATATATATTATTTGGAACAACCATAGACACTCTATATGCGGTAATGCTCGAGTTAGCTATACAGGGTTGAGGTTGATTCCAAAATAATATATATACTTTGAGTTGTGATCGAGTCTGAGACTTGTGTACACTGGGTGGTGAATTGATTCGAGATAATATATATTGATTTATTTCTGTACTACTAACTGTGGACAACTAATTGTGGACTACTAACGTTGGACTGTTAACTTAACAAATTTAAATCGTTAAAACGTAATAAAAAAATGTTGTTAATATATTTCGATCATACTTTAATATATATGTATATATTTATTATAGGTTCGTGAATTGACCTGTGGCCAAGTCTAATTCTCGACGAATTGATAATCTGTGAAAGTGAGTTATAGTCCCACTTTTAAAATCTAATATTTTTGGGATGAGAATACATGCAGTTTTATTAATGTTTTAGAAAATAGGCACAAGTACTTAAAACTACATTCTATGATTGAATCATTATACCGAATATCACCCTTTTAGTTTGGTAGCCTAAGAATTTGGGAACAGACCCCCAAATTGACGCGAATCCTGAAGATAGATCTATGGGCCTAACGAACCCCATCCAGGTTATGGATGCTTTAGTACTTCAATTTTTTATATACAGATGAGTGTACATGTATATTGGGGATATTCTAGATGCATTTTGTTAATGTCGGTTACCAGGTGTTCATCATACGAATGATTTTTTTATACACTTGCGAGTGTATGATTATTTATTAAATGAAATCTTGTGACCTATTAATTACAATTTGATATATATAGGCTAAGCCTATAACTCACCAACATTTTTGTTGACGTTTTAAGCATATTTATTCTCAGGTGATTATTAAGAGCTTCCGCTGTTGCATGCTAAATTAAAGACAAGATTTGGAGTCAGCATGCTTGTATGATAATGTTTAAAGAAAAACTGCATTCGAAAAATAAATTATTGTAATATATTATCGTAACCCATTATGTAACGTTCATATGTAAACGTTGTACTTTAGATTGCCATTATTTGGTAATCTACGCTATGTCTTTTAAACCTTTATCGATAAAGTAAAGGTTATGGTTTGTTTTAAAAATCGAATGCAGTCTTTGAAAAACGTCTCATATAGAGGTCAAAACCTCGCAACGAACCAATTAATATGAAATGTTTATTATCGATATGAACGGGACATTTTAGTTGGTATCAGAGCATTGGTCTTAGAGAACCAGAAATTGCATTAGTGTGTCTTATCGAGTTTGTTAGGATGCATTAGTGAGTCTGGACTTCGACCGTGTTTTTCTTTAAAAACGATTGCTTAACACGTTTGTTGGAATCTATATATTGTTAACATGAAAATAATATGTGATATATTAATCTCTTAACGTGCTTGCTATTGTGTGATAGATGTCTACCTCTAGTACAAATCCCATCGACTCACCTAATAATAGTGAAGAGTAGAATGTATTTTGGGAAGATTCACAAATTTCGGAAGAAGAAGAAGAACCGGAAGAAGAGGAACTGGAAGAAGAGGAACCGGAGGAGGAAATATTAAGAACCACATAAAAACAGATAAATAAAAGAAAATCCTCAACCAATGGACCAAAGTTAAAAATGGTCAATGGTGTTTCCGCCGAGGAAGCAAAATATTGGAAAAATTACCAATTCTCTGATGAATCGGATTCCGATGATGTTATAGAAATTACCCCGGCTCAATTTAATAAGGCAAAACAAAATTGATGATGCAGCGGAGTGTAGTACGAAATAGATTATAGTTTACTACGAAATACGACGAAATTACACAAGTTTTATTTATTTATTTATGGAATATACCTAAACCTTGCTACAACACTATAGGAAGTGTACCTAATCGTAGAGTAGTGTAGTTTTTAGTAAGTCTGGTTTGTTCCACAGGGAGCTAGTGATAACGTACTATATTTTTAACAACTATATTTATACAAATATATATAATTATATATAGATAGTAATATTATAAAAGGAGGTTTTACCGTTTAATGACCGGTTTGTCGATTTTAAATATTAAGCGTAAAGATAAATGACGATAATTAAAGTGCGTAGAATAAATAACAATATTTAAATGACGATATATAAAATTGCGAATAATAAAATGATAGGAAATAAAAGTACGATGAGAAATACAATAAAAGAATTATGCTTATTTAAACTTCCGTAATCATGATGTTTGACGTTTTGATTTTAATTTATTTCTTTGGGTTAATTGTACTTTGTCCTGGTTTATTTGATAGCTATATGGTTTTTGTCCATAATAGTCCATCGGTCATAATTATAAAATGATCGTCAAATTAACCTTATTCTCGAAGTCAAATAATCCAACTAATTAGGGATTCGAACTGTAACAAGGTTTTAATACTTTGTTAATAATTACACCAGGTTATCGACTGCGTGTAATCCAAGGTTTTAATACTTTGTTAACAATTACACCAATTATCCTTGTATGTAATCCACCCCCGTTTTAATTAGTCCATGATACATTAATTTATTCACTTGGCCATAATGAATAATCAATTACCCAATCCAATTGATTAATTAAATGATTGTAAACGATGACGTATAAATGTCACTAAATAGGACATTGGTAATCATTTTAATAATTACTAGATTAACAAATTTGAAGATAGGTTCGACAGGTTCCAATGAGTTGTCATTTAATTAGACAATACCCCCACCTATTAATAGTCAATAGTCCAATGTTCACAAGTGTCGGTCTTTTGTTCAAACCCTAATTATGGTACAAAATCCAATAACCCTGTCTTTAATATTTAGTCCAACATCACGATTACTTCGGCTCAAATAAGCATAATAATAACTTAGTTACGAGACATATTTGAAAAAGGATAATTTAACTTACAATGATTATTAATCGCATAGCGTTACATGGACAGAGTTCCGACTTTAAAACCCGTAAAATAACTTTTACATTACCCAAACTAACTAATATAAAACTAAACTAATATATATTATAAATATATATATTATATATATATATATATATATATATATATATATATATATATATCATTGAGGAGAGATAGATGGATATGGTGTAAATATTTCGTCGAATTGCATCGCCTTTTATAGTGGGATTTGGGTCCTGGTGTGCTCCGCGAGTGCGGAGGTTTTGTGCCTTACAGCTCCGCGAGTGCAGAGCTTCGAATTCCAGCTCAAGCAGAAATTGGATCCTAGCTTGCCGACGTTTATTTATTTAATATATAAATATAATATATATATAATTTACATAATTAATTATATATTATATTATATTTATGTGCATAGTTAATTTGTGATTTTAGCTCCGTTGAGTCGCACGTTGATAGTTGGTTCATGTCTCGATTCCGGATTTTTGAACGTCTTTTCGTACGCTTAGATATCTTGTACTTTGCGTTTCGCGACTTGTACTCTTGTCATTTTTAGATGTTTCTCATCAATAAATTGAACCACTTGGATTGTATCTTGTACATTTGAGCTTTTTGGTCATTTGCGTCTTCAAATCGTCATTTTCTTCTTTTGTCTTCGCACTTATTTATTTAAACGATTATTACATAAAAATAGAACAATAGTAACTAAAAGCTTTACATATTGGAAGGATATTGATACTAAATATATGTTCATTTAGAGCACTATCAAATATCCCCACACTTGAACGTTGCTTGTCCTCAAGCAATACAGAACTTGAAATTAAATCACACTTCACTCGAATCACTTTTTTCATTCTCACACTTTATACAACAGTGATTTTAATACGGCGGTATAAACAATGATAGTAACGATGTGGTTTACAGTCCCACATGACTTATAAAAATTTAGATCCTTTAAGGAAATTGGATCTTTATGAAAATATTTGATCTTTTGAAAATTCAAGCTAGATTTTACCCTAGAAAAGTTTTCCAGAATAACCCTTCACCGGTGTTTGCAAAAATGTTTTTGTGGGTTTCAGATTTTAAAATTTTAGCTCAAAACTCGTGGTTTTGTGTCACCCACTTGCTAACCTTGTATTAGGAAAGCAACACGTCCAGTATACTTGCTCCGTATATTACCTTTCGGTAAACTACAGTCCGGTTATAAAAGAAAGCGTTAAACAAGCAACTGTTAAGGCAATGTCTAATGACATGCTTTTGATTATGGTCTATATCGTGTTGGATGTAATTACGATCCTTTGTAGGAGCAATAGTAAAGATCACCCTATAATTTTTTTCGGTCTGGCACAAGGTCCTCTCTTCGACCATGCTATGCAACCACCGTTCTTACGGTTGACACCCGATTTGGATCAGGTGACCTAATGAATTCCGGTGAATTCTTAGGATTTTACGTTCAATGGTAATGAACGCATTGAAAATAGGTTTTCAGAAAAACAAATCGGTTTTAATTTGATCAAAATATTTTCTCGTTCAAGCTCGAGTTCAGATATCATTGAATTCCATGAGTTTGTAATTCTCAATCTTTAAGGTCAATCTCAAGGATTGAGTAATATCAGGCTTAAAAGCTGATTTTTAATCTTTAAGGAGATTATCCTTTCTGGGGGTCTGATTCATTAGTCTTATCAAGCTAATTTGCAAGGCGCCCTCCCCATTTTACGAGACAGATCTCTCATGGATAAGATAAGTCTGACCACTTGGCGACCCTGTTTGATGCTGAGGTCCGTGGATTTCCAGCTGATTTTCGAGAAAACTTTTCTAGATTTTTCGTCAACCTACAGCTGGTCTGGACGACAACTTCCTGACCTAAATCAAGAAGTGTGTGTCTTTTTCGGAAGACTTTACTTCCTCTTAATGATGGAATTGAGTCATCGTGTAGATCCATCTTTTCTTTCAAATAAAACAGTTAATTTAGTCCAAAACAAAAGCACATGCAATAACTTTACAGAAACATGTGATAGATAGTTTTTAATTAAAAAACTTGGTACATTCTCCCCACACTTGGCTTTTATTTATTTCTTTCTTTGCCTTTTTATTCTCCTCTTTTCCATTTTAAATGAATTCAAGCATTTTAGGTTGTTTCTCAATTTATGTCCTTTCCTAGGTAACGATAATTTCGGTATTAACACATAGTTTTCATCATTCATAAATATGTATAAACATGATTTTGAATTCATTTAGTTGAAAATTTTTCAAAATTTCACAAAATTTGGCAATTAAACTAAGTGTAATCCTGAGAGAATTTATAACCCTTCCCCACACTTGAGATCATGCAATGCCCTCATTTGCATGAAATCAGACTATAATAATAAATTCATGAGGGTGATTAGTGTAGAAAAGTGATTAAAAATACCTAGTTTGTAATTTCATAGCTCCTCAAATGATAGATGGCGCGCCTCATCGTTCATTCCTTTTGTTGTTTTATCACACATGTTTTTCTTCAAAAATGGCTGCTTTTCTGAACTGTTTGCTAATTTTTGAAAATGCGCTTTTTACCCTTACTCATAGTGCATTTTTATTAATGAGTTATGTATTAACCCGAACCCCGAATTTAACGTTAAGTGAGGTTAGACTTCCCCACACTTAGCTGACAACATGTGAAGTTGGTAGAATAAGTTCCACGAATTAAAATAGTGAGCCAGTTATTTACATCTCGGGTGGTGTATAATATATCAATGGGTTTAAAGTTTAAACCCACCCGATCGTCACTACTTAATTCTTTTTTAAGTGTAGCTTTTAGTAAATGCATATGTCTCTTTTCTGGTTCTTGGTCAAATGGATCGATATACACCGACATACATATTTCTTTAGGGTGGACAATTCCTAACATTTCCTTTCGTTCATTCTCGGGATCAAAGTTTTCACCTCTATTACGCAATTGGGTGAAATCCGAGGTGTCATTATCTATTACCGCTCGTAGTTCATCTTCGGTAGATGACTCGTCTATTGAGAATATTAGGTTGGAAGGTTGCGGAATGGTGAATTTCGAGATTGAAGCAAATTCTTCTTCTTTAACGGTTCTTATTAGTCCCACCACTTTGGTCTCGGGGGTAAAATTTTCAACGTTATCGTTTCCCCAAGAGTACCAATTTCTCACCCTTATTTCTTCTTCATCCATTGATGGATCAATGATTTCGTCGGTAGAGGTTAATGTGTCGGTATGTTGTGAAATTGGTAAAACTGAATAAAAATTATCATCGGGATAATTGGTGATTTCGGAGCTCTCGAATTCATCAAAATTCGATGATATGAGATTTTCTTGCACACGACTCCTCAGATCAACATGTGTGTAGTCTGATAGAGTTTCAGCTTGCCAATTTGCAAACTCTCTCATTTGTTCATTTTGAGCGTCAAATTCTTCGAATTTGATTTTCATATAATCTAATAAATTTTCAGACACATAATTTTCCTCGTCCTATGGTTGTTGAGTTTGGATATATTCTTGGGAATAATCTCAATTTGAAATGTATTCCTCATAATCACTCCATTCAGGTTCCATGGGTGCATAATTTTCCATAGAAACGTAATAATAACATTCCTATTTTGAGTGATAATCTCCACAGATTTCACAACCAGTTATTGTTTCATCATTCGTGATCAAAGTTTGACCGAACAAATTTTCATCAACACTCGTTTGAGAGTATTGATTTAATTGATTTTGGAAATCAGAAAGAGTTTCCAAAATATTCTCAAAATTTTCCATAATGCGCTTATTACCAAATTTTAGCTACAATGTGGTGCATTTACTAATTATTCTATTAGTTATAAAACTAAAAATTATATAAGTTATCAAATTAATAGACTTTTCTGCTTTTGCCCACGTTTCGAATAGCCAAAAGATGCAGCAGGGAGCTAAGATCCTTTAAATCGGAAAATCCACAACTCAGCCACTAACAAATCCAACTATTACTACGAAGCAACAAATTTTGGATGTCTATAATTCAATCGCTTACAATAATTTTTCGTCAAAATTTAAAGATTTTAAAAATTCTATGTCCTATAAACTAGCGCGTAGAAACGAAAAAGAAAAAGAGCGTCGAAAAACGTCAAGAAATAAAAATGAGAAAGAAAAACGTCGAAACTTAAAAGTCTAAAAACTAAATCTAAAAAGTTGCGCCTAAAGGTATTAAGGTTTAAAAGGAATTCTATAGGAAAACGGCAATAACTTAATTAGGGTACTAAAATTTATAAACTGCGTCGCAAAATTCTAAAGCACCTAAATCTTAATCTAAAGAAAAAGCACTTAAGGGATTTTACGACAAAGCTTAAAAATCTAGATATATGAAATAACTACGGCAAAAACTAAGTTAAAACTAATTACGAACGATAAATATACAAGTTACAATTAAAAAAAAAACAAAATACAAAAAGAAGCTAAGTTGATAAAAATACAATTTTATAAAAATATTATTTTTATATTATTATTTTATAAAAATATTATTCTATATATTTAATAATAATATTTAAACTTAATATTACAAATTATAAATTAAAACTAGAGATAAATATATATTAATTAATTAAAAATCCTAATTAGGTTTAATAATAATAATTATAAAATTAAACCCTAAATTCGTAATTAATGCAGTCCAAGATTGCAGTCTGAGACTGCTCCGCGACTGCAGTGATTTGTACCCAAGGTACTCCGCGATTGCGGATGTGTGCAGACTCAGATTGATTGCACGCTTAAACGCGTTCGTTTTTTTTCTTCCAAAAATTTATATATAGAGAAAATTTATATAAAATAAAATAAACTTATATTTTTAAAACTAAAGATAAAAACAAATATACTTTATAATTTTACAAAATCTTACAAAAAATATGTTTTTCTTTTCTTTTTTTTTTATATATTTTTTTCTTTTTTATTTATTTATATTTTTACAAGTATAAATTAAAAATATAGCGTTTAGCCGCTCCCCGGCAGCGGCGCCAAAAACTTGATGATGCAGCGGAGTGTAGTACGAAATAGATTATAGTTTACTACGAAATACAATGAAATTACACAAGTTTTATTTATTTATTTATTTATGGGATATACCTTAACCTTGCTACAACACTATAGGCAGTGTACCTAATCGTAGAGTAGTGTAATTTTTAATAAGTCCGGTTCGATCCACAGGGAGCTAGTGATAATGTACTATATTTTTAACAACTATATTTATACAAATATATATAATTATATATAGGTAGTAATATTATAAAAGGGGTTTTACCGTTTAATGACCGGTTTGTCGATTTTAAATATTAAGCGTAAAGATAAATGACGATAATTAAAGTGCGTAGAATAAATAACAATATTTAAATAATGATATATAAAATTGCGAATAATAAAATGACAGGAAATAAAAGTACGATGAGAAATACAATAAAAGAATTATGCTTATTTAAACTTTCGTAATCATGATGTTTGACGTTTTGATTTTAATTTATTTCTCTGGGTTAATTGACCTTTGTCCTGGTTTATTTGATACCTATATGATTTTTGTCCATAATAGTCCATCGGTCATAATTATAAAATGGTCGTCAAATTAACCTTAATCCCGAAGTCAAATATTCCAACTAATTAGGAATTCGAAATGTAACAAGGTTTTAATACTTTGTTAATAATTACACCAGGTTATCGACTGCGTGTAATCCAAGGTTTTAATACTTTGTTAACAATTACACCAATTATCCTTGTATGTAATCCACCCCTATTTTAATTAGTCCATGATACATTAATTTATTCACTTGGCCATAATGAATAATCAATTACCCAATCCAATTGATTAAGTAAATGATTGTAAACGATGACGTATAAACGTCACTAAATAGGACATTCGTAATCATTTTAATAATTATTAGATTAACAAATTTGAAGATAGGTTCGACAGGTTCCAATGAGTTGTCATTCAATTAGACAATACCCCCACCTATTAATAGTCAATAGTCCAATGTTCACAAGTGTCGGTCTTTTGTCCAAACCCTAATTATGGTACAAAATCCAATAACCCTGTCTTTAATATTTAGTCCAACATCACGATTACTTCGGCTCAAATAAGTATAATAATAACTTAGTTACAAGACATAATTGAAAAAGGAGAATTTAACTTACAATGATTATTAATCGCGTAGCGTTACACGGACAGAGTTCTGACTTTAAAACCCGTAAAATAACTTTTACATTACCCAAACTAACTAATATAAAACTAAACTAATATATATTATAAATATATATATATTATATATATATATATATATATATATATATATATATATATATATATATATATATATATATATATATATCATTGAGGAGAGATAGATGGATATGGTGTAAATATTTCGTCGAATTGCATCGCCTTTTATAGTGGGATTTGGGTCCTGGTGTGCTCCGCGAGTGCGGAGGTTTTGTGCCTTACAGCTCCGCGAGTGCGGAGCTTCGAATTCCAGCTCACGCAGAAATTGGATCCTAGCTTGCCGACGTTTATTTATTTAATATATAAATATAATATATATATATATATATATATATATATAATTTACATAATTAATTATATATTATATTATATTTATGCGCATATTTAATTTGTAATTTTAGCTCCGTTGAGTCGCACGTTGATAGTTGGTTCATGTCTCGGTTTCGGATTTTCGAACGTCTTTTCGTACGCTTAGATATCTTGTACTTTGCGTTTCGCGACTTGTACTCTTGTTATTTTTAGACGTTTCTCATCAATAAATTGAACCACTTGGATTGTATCTTGTACATTTGAGCTTTTTGGTTATTTGCGTCTTCATATCGTCATTTTCTTCTTTTGTCTTCGCACTTATTTATTTAAACGATTATTACATAAAAATAGAACAATAGTAACTAAAAGCTTTACATATTGGAAGGATATTGATACTAAATATATGTTCATTTAGAGCACTATCAAAAATAATAAGGGAAAAGCTATCAAAATAGAAAAACCCGAGTCCAAAACCGATGAACTTTATGTTAACATGAAATATCCCGACTAAATTTTAACTTAATCTTTATATATTTCTGACACGATAAGCAAAGTCTGTAGAGTTGAGTTTCAAAAATTTTGAACTGTTTTCATGAATTCATTTAACATTTGACTATTTCCGAGACTCACGATACGATTGCTTGTAAATAGATATGCATATATTTAAATATATATATATATATATATATATATATATATATGTATATATATATATATATATATACATATAGAGTATATTAAATATAATTATTTAATGATTGTAATACTCGTTGGACGTTTCGATTATTATTTAGAGAAGTCTAATTCGAACTTATGTGATTTTAAAGTAAACGGTGATCATAAATTGAGTTATATAAATTATAGGCTTATTAAAAATGTATTTAGGAGCTACTTGTTAAATGTTAACACTTTTTATATTTTACCTGAGATCAAGCGCGGACAGTAATTTAATCTTTATTTAATAATTTTAAACAATTAATGACCGTTGTTATAAAATAATGACTTGAATAAATAAATATAATTAATGTAAAAAGTTGGGATTTTTGGTGTACATTTATACGCCACTAATTATTAACGGAGCACGATACACTGCTCGAAATAAAACTGTCGACATGTAATATGAAAAGTAGCCGTCTCTAATTATTGTTGTATCACATGTTGATAATTTTTACTTAATTAATTATTAAATGGCATTATATATGCGACATATGCATTGTATGATTAACCCACTAAACCACACACTTGTATATTCACTGCTTTTGCTTTTTGTCTACTTATAATTTGTTAAAAAAAGTCAAGTTAATATACTATTTTAAATTCAAATGCGCCTAGTGTACAAACAAAACGTCGGGCATAATTATGATATTTTAATATACTATTTTCCTTCCACTTGTGTTACTTTTCAACTGTTATCTTTTAAGACTTTAACATAACTTATGATATTATATATATAATTATATGTATATATATACTTGAATCTTGATTAACCAATAAACTCATGATCACCTTATTTTTCATTCATTAGCCACTACCATCACCACCTCTATCCACCACAACCACTCCTCTTTACATAATTAAAACTGCAACCCACTTACTGTTCGATGCTAGGACCTTCTGTTTACACTATTCTCGTTCGAGAACTCAAGCCACCATCGAAACACAACACCACCATAAATGGCTATGAGTGTTTATGTGTTCCCTGTCGAGCAAGACAAGCCATAAACCACATGAACATATATCTCTCTCTTTTCTTCTTCGTGAACACCATGGAAACAACTATCTTCATAATCATCTTTCCTCTCCTCTCTCTCACATCTCACTCTATCTCTCTCTAAATTATATATATATATACATAGATATGCATTGAGTGTAACCAAGTCACCACCACTATAAACCATTTAATTACCACCACACGCCACATGTTATACGTTGCTCGAAAGCTTCTATTTCGGTCTTTCGTTGCTGCTGCTACACTTCATATCTCCTGTCAAACCAACCGAAGCCAAACACCATAGATGTTCTACTGTTTAACTGTTGCTGTTTACTCCTGCAGCTGTTAATGTTTACTGGTTCAAACCACCACCCTACAACCATCACAAACAACCACATGCGTTTCTTTTCTTTTCTTTTCTTTCTTGTGTCAAACACCACTACCACCTTTCAACCACCTATCACAAACACCATCACTGTTTGTACTACTACTACTTTGATGCTCGCTACTTACTATCGTTTCTGTTTCAGTTTAACCGAACCAACAACCAACCAAACTGTTTCTTTAACAAGTTAATACATCAAACTGCATTATACTTCTCTTATTTATTAGCAGCTACCATGGTTCTTTTTCGTTTCCATTCAGCCCAACATCAACAAAAGCTAATACAAACCCATCAACCACAAAAACTATACTATCATTAAACAAAACACCCACTTGTTTCTCATTGTTGTTGACGACAAACAAGTACATCAAAAACATGACGAACTACACTATCTAATTACTTTCTGTTTCAATCCGAAAACAACACCATGATCAGTTACCTGCTATAGCTGTGATTCCTATTTTCAGTTGAGACTAACACCATAACCATCACTTTATCACACCCTCTTCTTCAAGATAATACCTACACAATAACCATCAACTAAATTGCTCATCTACTCTATTTCTGTTCCGTTTTCCTATACAACACAGCAGTATAGACTGTTATTTTTCGGTCCAAAATCCTGCAACAATAACAATGAAGCCGTTATCTTAAGCTCCTGTAGTAATCATTTTTTTTTTAAACTGTGAACAAAGGAAACAATAAAGATAATGTTCGACTGTTTTATGCTACTGCTATCTCCACTACTCGATTACTCCTTATTGTTGCTGCTAATTGAAGATTAACAATACCAAATTATCGTGAGCTGATGCTATTCTTGTTTCTTGTTCTAAAACCATAAACATAACCATAATCATAATCGGAATGATCACCTGCAATTGTTTTCCTGATCAAACAACCCACCATCAATCAACAACTTGGTTCAACTACTATCTTGATTACAACGAACTGCTACTGCTGCTTCTCTTTAACTGATACTGTACGAACCTCTTGATAACCGAAGACCTCATCAAACCCACCAATAACACCATTATTTACTACTCTTGTTCAATCAAATATGAGTACAGAATACATATAGAGGGATGAAGAAATTAAATGATTAATTAATGAATCAATTACTTACTTAAATCAATTGATTGACCGATTAAGTGATCGATTGATGAGGGATGATGATGAACGATGATGAAGATGACAATGGAAGATGGAGGAGGATGATACTGTGAATAAGGCATCGATGAAGAACAAGTGACTACTGCTAGTTCTGTTCATACTCCGGTCACCCAACATCATCGAAGGTCTCTATCAATCTTCGATCTACCATTATTATTTCGATCCTGTTCCTGAGTTCCTTTAGACCGGAATTTAGGTGCAAAACCTAAATCGTGATATCCTTTAAACTTAAATTTAGGTATACCACTTTTCACTTGGGTTACAACCACTCTTGGGCTTCCTGATCCAATAATCAAATAATAGATTTATGTGTGTTGGACTATGATTGTTGGGTTTATGCTTTGGTTATTCTAATTGGGCTGAGACAGATAGAATGTGATATATTTAAATGGGTTACAATTTAATTTAGAAAATACTAAATGGAGCAGATGGTTAAGGGTGTGGGTGGTTAAGCGAGAGGTCGCGGGTTCGAGCTTGGGCAATGGTGTTTATTTTTTTAAAAAGCTATTTCATTGAGGTAGTAATTTTATCTCTATTTATTATTATTATTATTATTATTATTATTATTATTATTATTATTATTATTATTATTATTATTATTATTTATTGTTATTATTATTAAGTGTTAATCTAATCTAATTATTACTAATATTATTACTATTATTAGAATAAGTATTGTTATTAAAAATTTTGTTATTATTAATACATTATCATTGTTATTAAAATTATTATTATTAAAATTTAGAACTATCATTATTATCAATATAAGTATTATTATTATTACAACTATATTAATATTATCATTTTTACTACTAATATCATTATTATTATTAATATTATTAAGTATCGTTATTATTAGTATTAGAATTATCATTTAACATTAAATATTAGTATTATTATATGATTATTGAAATTTTTAATAAAACTATCATTTTTATCAAAATTTAACATTTTTAGTAAAGTTATTACCTTTATCATTATTAAAGTATACATTACAATAATATTAATAGTACATATCACTATATTGTATTATTAAAACGATATTAACTAAGCTATATATAAAATATATCAATTAATATATAAATATATATTGTTATCATATAAAAACCCTAATATAAATTCTTTTATTATTAACATGTTATAAAGAATGATAAATATTAGTTATATAAAATATAAAAATTAAATATTTTAAATTTATCCAAATAACATATAATATAACAAGTATATTATTATTAATAATATATATAAATTTGTTCGATTACAATTATATGTGTTAATATATATACAAATGATATAGGTTAGTGAATCTGAGGCCAACCCTGCATTGTTCAGTTCAGTCGTATGCATATTTTTACTACAAAATATCGTATTGTGAGTTTCATTTGCTCCCTTTTTAAATGCTTTTGCAATATATATTTTGGGACTGAGAATACATGCGTTGCATTTATAACTGTTTTACGAAATAGACACAAGTACTTGAAACTACATTCTATGGTTGGATTATTATACCAGATATCACCCTTTTTTGCTTGGTAGCCTAAGAATTTGGGAACAGACCCCCAAATTGACACGAATCTTGAAGATAGATCTATGGGCCTAACGAACCCCATCCAGGTTATGGATGCTTTAGTACTTCGATTTTATATACAGATGAGTGTACCTGTATATTGGGGATATTCTAGATGCATTTGTTAATGTCGGTTACCAGGTGTTCACTATATGAATGAATTTTAATTCGCAGTTTTATTACACAGGTTATGTGTAATATAAAAATAAAATCTTGTGGTTTATTAAAATTATGGAAATGAATGATTATGATAAACCTATGAACTCACCAACCTTTTGGTTGACACTTGAAAGCATGTTTGTTCTTAGGTATAAAAGAAATCTTTCGCTGTGCATTTGCTCATTTTAGAGACATTACTTGGAGTCGATCATCGCAATGGGACCAAATGTTGATGACTTCATCCAGGAGGATTAGGACGGGTCTCTACAGGTGGTATCAGAGCAGTGGTCTTAGCGAACCAGATCTTGCATTAGTGTGTCTAATTGATAGTCGTTAGAATGCATTAGCAAGTCTGGACTTCGACCGTGTATGCATGTCCAAAATTTTGCTTTTCTTTTTGTGTCGAAAATTACCTGCTTACCATCCTTTGGGAATCACTTGCTTATCATTCATAGTCTAGACACATCTTACTGCATTGACTGCATTAGTAGTGTATAGACAAAATTCATATCTTAGCGTATCTGCTAATTCATATCTTATCGTATCTGTTACTGTAAACTTTGCCTAGTATATTCCGTAAATTCCTCCGTAATCTATGAAATCTTTTGTTCTATATAAATATTCTATGTAATTAGAATATTATCTTGGATAGCCGTAAATCATTTCATATCGAAAAATCCTTTATTCCATCGTACGAAATGGAAATCACCACTAGTTCAAGTCCCTCGGATTCCGATATGGAGTTTCACTCGAGCTCCGAAAGCAGCGTCACCAGAATGAATCAACCAAATCAGCCATCCCCAATTCATCTGATGGGTTCGTAGTCGACTTAATCAAAGGAGATGAGAAGAAGGCAATCCTTTCCACCAACCGAATTCACCTCTTGACGGAAAACCCGAAGCACTTACCGGCGAACCAGTTTGAAATACCATTTTCTCTCTCATTCCAGAGTATCTAGCCACGACTATATCACAACTCTGATTTTAAACCTTATTCATTCGCTCGTTTCTACCGACAATCATCCCGGAGTAATAAGTCAACGAGCTTCGCGTCCGAGTTGTAGCCTTGGAAAATATGGTGCAAAACGTACCAGCTTCAGCAACAGCACCAGCAACATCAGTACCATCAACAATCCATGCCTCAACATCTCATTCTGTACCTCGAGTATAATCATCATTCTACGTATCGTTCTACATCAATTATCTTCGTTCTTCATGGCAATTATGTAATCTCTAATGTTTTAGAGATTATGTATTTTAGTTCTAACGAAAAATCAAATGATATTAATATTTTATTAACTCATTAAATCCATGATTACATCTGAAGAAAGTATATATGTAAGTATATTTTTATAAAGATTGTAATTAAAAATTCTATCGTACAAACTGTTAATGGTGAAAATATTTTAACGGGTAGGTAATACCCGAGGAATATTTAGATTTTACATTAATAAGTTACACTGTACATTTTTTGAATCTGATTCAACAGTCAATTACTATCCTACTTACATCCACAAGATATACGAATCCGTTCACCACAAAATAACCATTTTCATTCAATTTCATATTTGGATTTTGACTTACCAGAATCTAACAAGTGGAATAATGAAGAAAATATTTGACAAAATAAAATTTGTTAGAAACAAACAAATTAACTATGAGAAATTTTGTTAAGAATCCACGATAACAAAATCCTAGCTAACTGTTCCTAGCTAACTTTTAATTCCTTATTATATTTTAATTATCGCAATTTATTTTATCGCAATTTAATTCTCGCAATTTTATTTATTGTCATTTAATTTCTGTTATTTATTTTACGCACTTTAAATATCGGGACACATATACAAGGTTTTGACATATCATATCGACGCATCTATATATATTATTTGGAATAACCATAGACACTCTATATGCAGTAATGCTCAAGTTAGCTATACAGGGTTGAGGTTGATTCTAAAATAATATATATACTTTGAGTTGTGATCGAGTCTGAGACATGTATATAATGGGTAACGACACGTATTAATTAATTCGAATATTATATATTAAACTATATATGAATTGTTGAACTACTAATTGTGGACTACTAAATGGTCTACTAACATCATACAATTAAAATGAATTAAAATATTGATTAGAACATATGAAACTAAATATTTTTTCAAGTTTGCCACTTGATTTCATCCTAAACCTCATTTGTATCTTGACGATTACAATCTGCGTTCAAACCTTTCATGATTCTTGAAAACACCTCAATCGAGAGGATGAACTAACCGCACTTCATCTACGAGAAGAAAGATTTATGCATATGGTATGCACCTGAAAACACTCGAAACCTGAGTAAACGTTTAACACATATCTGTGCTAGCTCCTTTGGCATTGTTGTTACCGAAAACAGATTTGCAATCCCTTTTCAAAATTAGCCAATTTTGTCACAGCTCCAGCAAGTCAGCTTCGACTTTCATTTGGATTAGCCTTATTATAACCTTGATATATATGCGTGCTCTTTATTATTACCGGGGAACCTTTTATATTCCACCATATTACCATCAGCGTTTAATCATCTAAAAACACAATTCTCTTGAAACCACCTCGGATTGATAACCGATGATTCAGATATGGTAGCATTAAATGCAGAGGAAACAACAAAATTGTTGATCGTCTAAATGACTAAAAGTTTGATAATAAAGAATGGAGGGTTGGGAACGCTCGATAGAAAAATTTGGTACTGAAAAATGGATTGAGCTAACCCTAAAGGAAACCAATGAAAAATACAAGGACCAAACCCTATATTCAAAGAATCCAGGTAATTCGGGATTCGATGAAATCTTTAGAGAATATCTTGCTCCGAAATCATGTTAAAATCTTGCGGAAAATCTTTCTTCATCAACCTTCGAACTTAGAAATTCCAAAATATCATCATGAATATCTTCGATATTTCTGAGGATATTTACATAATTAATCTTGTCCGAAATTATTTATCTCTTCGTGCTATCAGTGTTACTTTATAAAGGAAACGATTTTAGTTTCTAAAGTTCTTTGAAATTCGAGTTTAAATTATGAATGATTTCTGGAGAAGTGTTGGGAATTAAAGCATGAGTTAATAAAATATAATGACGTCAGTCCAACATGGTCATATTACAGTGAGTCATGCTGAGTTTCTAATGGAACGTGATGATGGTTCACAGAAGATCACACCTTCATCATGTACCATGTTACATAACTCTTTCATTCTATTTAACCTCTAAACATATCAAGAAAGTAATTACTTGATATTTCTATCTTTCCGTGATTTCTGGTAATTTACCAAATCAAATCGTGCTATTACGTTCCTTCCTACTTAGAACATTATGATCATTCATAACTCTATATCTACAAATTCTGGACCATTATTCGCTTGATTTAGAGTCGGGAAGAGAAAACAAGAGCATGGAGCTCTGAAATATAAAGGAAAATATAAAGTCGATCGCAAACACATAAATTACAACCCGTGTATATCAATACGAATAGCAACATAAATATACGGGAGAATGAAAAATACTATAATCCCAAGGTAATAGTAGAAGTCAACAGAATCCTCCGGTGGTAGATGAAAAAGGAGCAAGACAGAAGCAATTGTCAGAAGAAGGATAAGGATCAGTACTGGATTAAGCATTTTTACAATCTTTAGAAGTATGGATTAAGGAAGAAAGTATAGGAATGGTGAGAATAATAAGATGGAAGAGGTAAATTTATAATGGGAACATCTGACAAAGCAATCGAGGCAGATGACCGCATTTAATTAAAGAGGATCCTAATTTCTTTAAATTCTGAAGAATCAGATCTTATATAGATTTCAAAGATTATCTTTAAATTCCTTGAATTTCAGAAATCCACCATGTCTACGTCAAAAGTTAAATCTCTATCTTAATCATTTGTGACAGCTTCACTCGTACGCTTCACATAATCGAATCGTTTTATCTATATTAATCAATAATAATAATAAAACTCTATTTATCAACTCATATTCGTCATGAAAACATTTTTATTGTTAGCCATGATGACCTCGATCAAATTTCGGGACGCAATTTCTTTAACGGGTAGGTACTGTGATAACAGGGAATTTTCGACCAAATTTTAACTTAATCTTTGTATAATTCTGACACGATAAGCAAAGTCTGTAAAGTTGAGTCTCAAAAATTTTGAACTGTTTTCATGAATTCATTTAACATTTGACTATTCCCGACGACTCACGATACGATTGCTTGTAAATAGATATGCATATATTTAAGTATATATATATATATATATACATACATACATACATACATATACATATACATATATATAGAGTATATTAAATATAATTATTTAATGATTGTAATACTCGTTGGACGTTTCGATTATTATTTAGAGAAGTCTAATTCGAACTTATGTGATTTTAAAGTAAACGGTGATCAGAAATTGAGTTATATAAATTATAGGCTTATTAAAAATGTATTTAGGAGCTACTTGTTAAATGTTAACACTTTTTATATTTTACCTGAGATCAAGCGCGGACAGTAATTTAATCTTTATTTAATAATTTTAAACAATTAATGACCGTTGTTATAAAATAATGACTTGAATAAATAAATATAATTAATGTAAAAAGTTGGGATTTTCGGTGTACATTTATACGCCACTGATTATCAACGGAGCACGATACACTACTCGAAATAAAACTGTCGACATGTAATATGAAAAGTAGCCGTCTCTAATTATTGTTGTATCACATGTTGATAATTTTTACTTAATTAATTATTAAATGGCATTATATATGCGACATATGCATTGCATGATTAACCCACTAAACCACACACTTGTATATTCACTGCTTTTGCTTTTTGACTACTTATAATTTGTTAAAAAAGTCAAGTTAATATACTATTTTAAATTCAAATGCGCCTAGTGTACAAACAAAACGTCGGGCACATAGACTCAATTTTTTTAAGATGATGCCACCTTTCCATTTCCTTTCTATTTCTTTTCCTTCCACTTGTGTTACTTTTCAACTGTTATCTTTTAAGACTTTAACATAACTTATGATATTATATATATAATTATATGTATATATATACTTGAATCTTGATTAACCAATAAACTCATGATCACCTTATTTTTCATTCATTAGCCACTACTATCACCACCTCTATCCACCACAACCACTCCTCTTTACATAATTAAAACTGCAACCCACTTACTGTTCGATGCTAGGACCTTCTGTTTACACTATTCTCGTTCGAGAACTCAAGTCACCATCGAAACACAACACCACCATAAATGGCTATGAGTGTTTATGTGTTCCCTGTCGAGCAAGACAAGCTATAAACCACTTGAACATATATCTCTCTCTTTTCTTCTTCGTGAACACCATGGAAACAACCATCTTCACAATCATCTTTCCTCTCCTCTCTCTCACATCTCACTCTATCTCTCTCTAAATTATATATATATATACATAGATATGCATTGAGTGTAACCAAGTCACCACCACCATAAACCATTTAATTACCACCACACGCCACATGTTATACGTTGCTCGAAAGCTTCTATTTCGGTCTGTCATTGCTGCTGCTACACTTCATATCTCGTGTCAAACCAACCGAAGCCAAACACCATAGATGTTCTACTATTTAACTATTGCTATTTACTCCTGCAGTTGTTACTGTTTATGGGTTCAAATTGCCCCCTACAACCATTACAAACAACCACATGCGTTTCTTTTCTTTTCTTTTCTTTCTTGTGTCAAACACCACTGCCACCTTTCAACCACCGATCACAAACACCATCACTGTTCGAACTACTACTACTTTGATGCTCGCTGCTTACTATCGTTTCTGTTTCAGTTTAACCTAACCAACAACCAACCAAACTGTTTCTTTGACAAGTTAATACATCAAACTGCATTATACTTCTCTTATTTATTAGCAGCTACCATGGTTCCTTTTCGTTTCCATTCAACCCAACATCAACAAAAGCTAATACAAACCCATCAACCACAAAAACTATACTATCATTAAACAAAACACCCACTTGTTTCTCATTGTTGTTGACGACAAACAAGTACATCAAAAACATGACGAACTACACTATCTAATTACTTTCTATTTCAATCCGAAAACAACACCATGATCAGTTACCTGCTACAGCTGTGATTCCTATTTTCAGTTGAGACTAACACCATAACCATCACTTTATCACACCCTCTTCTTCATGATAATACCTACACAATAACCATCAACTAAATTGCTCATCTACTCTATTTCTGTTCCGTTTTCTTGTACAACACAGCAGTATAGACTGTTGTTTTTCGGTCCAAAATCCTGCAACAATAACAATGAAGCCGTTATCTTAAGCTCCTGCAGTAATCATTTTTTTTTAAACTGTGAACAAAGGAAACAATAAAGATAATGTTCGACTGTTTTATGCTACTGCTATCTCCACTACTCAATTACTCCTTATTGTTGCTGCTAATTGAAGATTAACAATACCAAATTATCGTGAGCTGATGTTATTCTTGTTTCTTGTTCTAAAACCATAAACATAACCATAATCATAACCGGAACGATCACCTGCAATTGTTTTCCTGATCAAACAACCCACCATCAATCAACAACTTGGTTCAGCTACTATCTTGATTACAACGAACTGCTACTGCTGCTTCTCTTTAACCGATACTGTACGAACCTGTTGATAACCGAAGACCTCATCAAACCCACCAATAATACCATTATTTACTACTCTTTTTCAATCAAATATGAGTACAGAATACATATAGAGGAATGAAGAAATTAAATGATTAATTAATGAATCGATTACTTACTTAAATCAATTTATTGACCGATTAAGTGATCGATTGATGAGGGATGACGATGAACGATGATGAAGATGACAATGGAAGATGAAGGAGGATGATACTGTGAATATGGTATCGATGAAGAACAAGTGACTACTGCTAGTTCTGTTCATACTCCGATCTCCCAACATCATCGAAGGTCTCTATCAATCTTTGATCTACCATTATTATTTCGATCCTGTTCCTGAATTCCTTTAGACCGGAATTTAGGTGCAAAACCTAAATCGTGATATCCTTTAAACTTAAATTTGGGTATACCACTTTTCACTTGGGTTACAACCACTCTTGGGCTTCCTGATCCAATAATCAAATAATAGATTTATGTGTGTTGGACTATGATTGTTGGGCTTATGCTTTGGTTATTCTAATTGGGCTGAGACAGATAGAACGGGATATATTTAAATGGGTTACGATTTAATTTAGAAAATACTAAATGGAGCAGATGGTTAAGGGTGTGGGTGGTTAAGCGAGAGGTCGCGGGTTCGAGCTTGGGCAATGGTGTTTATTTTTTTAAAAAGCTATTTCATTGAGGTAGTAATTTTATCTCTATTTATTATTATTATTATTATTATTATTATTATTATTATTATTATTATTATTATTATTATTATTATTATTATTATTATTATTATTATTATTTTTATTATTATTATTATTATTATTATTATTATTATTATTATTATTATTATTATTATTATTATGATTATTATTGTTATTATTATTATTTATTGTTATTATTATTAAGTGTTAATCTAATCTAATTATTACTAATATTAGAATAAGTATTGTTATTAAAATTTTTGTTATTATTAATATATTATCATTGTTATTAAAAGTATTATTATTAAAATTTAGAACTATCATTATTATCAATATAAGTATTATTATTATTACAACTATATTAATATTATCATTTTTACTACTAATATCATTATTATTATTATTATTATTATTATTATTAAGTATCGTTATTATTAGTATTAGAATTATAATTTAACATTAAATATTAGTATTATTATATGATTATTGAAATTTTTAATAAAACTATCATTTTTTTTTTTATCAAAATTTAACATTTTTAGTAAAGTTATTACCTTTATCATTATTAAAATATACATTACAATAATATTAATAGTACATATCACTATATTGTATTATTAAAACGATATTAACTAAACTATATATAAAATATATCAATGAATATATAAATATATATTGTTATCATATAAAAACCCTAATATAAATTATTTTATTATTAACATGTTATAAAGAATGATAAATATTAGTTATATAAAATATAAGAATTAAATATATTAAATTTATCCAAATAACATATAATATAACAAGTAAATTATTATTAATAATATATATAAATTTGTTCGATTACAATTATATGTGTTAATATATATACAAATGATATAGGTTTGTGAATCCGAGGCCAACCCTGCATTGTTCAGTTCAGTCGTATGCATATTTTTACTACAAAATATCGTATTGTGAGTTTCATTTGCTCCCTTTTTAAATGCTTTTGCAATATATATTTTGGGACTGAGAATACATGCGCTGCTTTTATAACTGTTTTACGAAATAGACACACCAACCTTTTGGTTGACACTTGAAAGCATGTTTATTCTCAGGTATGAAAGAAATCTTCCGCTGTGCATTTGCTCATTTTAGAGACATTACTTGGAGTCGATCATCGCAATGGGACCAAATGTTGATGACTTTGTCCAGGAGGATTAGGACGATTCTCTACAAGGAAACCGTGTAGGATGCTCCTACAAAGCTTTCACTGCTTGTAAGCCTTTAGAATTTGATAGGACTGAAGGACCAGTCAGACTGAAATATTGGACTGAGAAGGTCGAATCTGTGTTTGCTATAAGCAAATGTGCTGAAGAAGACAAGGTAAAGTACGCCACGCATACCTTCACAGGTACTGCGTTAACCTGGTGGAACACCTATCTCGAACAGGTGGGACAAGATGTTGCTTACACACTATCGTGGTCAGCATTCAAATACTTGATGAATGAGTAGTACCGTCCCAGAAATGAAGTCAATAAGCTCAAAATAAAGCTTAGAGAGTTACGAGCGCAGGGATTCGATATCACCTCATATGAACGAAGATTCACCGAGTTGTGTTTATTGTGTCCAAGAGTGTTCGAAGATGAAGAAGAGCAGATCGATGCGTTTGTAAAGGGGTTAACCCAAAGAATTCAGGAGAATGTGAGTGCGAGCGCGCCCATTTCAATGCAAAAGGCAAGCTGAATGGCTCACAAACTTATAAACCAGATCGAGGGAAGGATTAAGGAACAAGCGACCGAGGAGGCCAAAATGAAACAAGTCAAAAGAAAGTGGGAGGAAAATAGTGACAAGGGTCACCAATACAATAACAACAACAACAACCGTCCCAATAACAACAACAACCGTCCCAACAACAACAATAATGACAACAAAAAGCAGAAAACCAGATGCCTAAGGTGTGAGAAATATCATCCGGATAATTATTGTAGGGAGTTATGCACAAAATGTAGCAGAACAGGTCACAGTACTGCAAAGTGTGGAGTCTACGGACCAAAGACCAACATTTAATTCTGCCATTACTTATTTTGGATGCAGAAAGAAGGGCCATTACAAAACTGCATGCCCAGACGAATTGAATAAGAATGGGCAAAATCGCTGAAGAGTCTTCAATATCAATGCGGCAGAAGCGCAAGAAGACCCGGAGCTTGTTACGGGTACGTTTCTTATTGACGATAAACCTGCTTATGTTTTATTTGATTCGGGTGCAGAAAGAAGCTATATGAGTAAAGATTTTTGTGCCAAATTAAGTTTTCCTTTAACGCCTTTGGATAATAAATTTTTACTCGAATTAGCAAACGATAAATTAATTACAACAGATAAAATATGCCGGAATCGAGAAATTAAACTGGTTGGCGAAACGTTTAAGATTAATTTAATACCAGTAGAGTTAGGGAGTTTTGATGTGATAATTGGTATGGACTGGTTGAAAAAGGAGAGAGCAGAGGTCGTATGTTACAAAAACGCAATTTGCATCGTACGTGAAAAAGGAAAACCCTTAATGGTGTACGGAGAAAAGAGCAACGCGAAGTTAAATCTTATTAGCAGTTTGAAGGCGTAAAAACTAATAAGAAAAGGTTGCTATGTTATTCTAGCACACATCGAGGAAGTCAAAACTGAAGAAAAGAACATCAATGATGTTCCCGTCGCAAAAGAATTTTCCGATGTATTTCCGAAAGAATTACCGGGACTACCTCCACATCGATTCGTTGAATTTCAAATTGATCTTGTACCCGGAGCTGCACCAATAGATCGTGCGCCATACAGGCTCGCACCCAGCGAAATGAAAGAATTACAAAGTCAATTACAAGAACTTTTAGAGCGTGGTTTCATTCGACCAAGCACATCACCGTGGGGAGCTCCTGTTTTATTTGTCAAAAAGAAGGATGGTACATTTAGGTTGTGTATCGACTACCGAGAGTTGAACAAACTTACCATCAAGAACCGTTATCCACTACCGAGAATCGACGACTTATTTGATCAACTACAAGGCTAGTCGGTTTATTCGAAGATCGATTTACGTTCCAGTTATCATCAAATGACTGTGAAGGAGGATGACATTACGAATACTGCTTTCAGAATGCGTTACGGTCATTATGAGTTTATGGTTATGTCGTTTGGATTGACTAACGCACTAGCCGTGTTCATGGACCTCATGAACCGAGTGTGTGGACCATATCTTGACAAGTTCGTCATTGTCTTCATCGATGAAATACTTATTTACTCTAAAAATGATCAAGAGCACAAAGAACATTTGAGAAAAGTGCTAGAATTGTTAAGAAAAGAAAAATTGTATGCCAAGTTTTCAAAGTGTGCATTTTGGTTGAGAGAAGTTCAATTACTCGGTTACATAGTGAGCAAAGAAGGTATTCAGGTTGATCCCGCAAAGATTGAAACCATTGAGAAATGGAAAACCCCGAAAACTCCGACGCAGATACGCCAATTTTTAGGATTGGCTGGTTACTACAGAAGATTCATCCAAGATTTTTCCAAAATAGCAAAACCCTTGACTGCATTAATGCATAAAGGGAAGAAATTTGAATGGAAGGATGAGCAAGAGAAAGCGTTTTAGTTGTTAAAGAAAAAGTTAACTACAACATCTATATTGTCATTGCCTGAAGGGAATGATGATTTTGTGATTTATTGTGACGCTTCAAAGCAAGGCCTCGGTTGTGTTTTAATGCAACGAAAGAAGGCAATTGCTTATGCATCCAGATAATTGAAGATTCATGAGCAGAATTATACGACTCATGATTTGGAATTGAGCGCTGTTGTTTTTGCATTAAAAATATGGAGACATTACTTATATGGGGTTAAATGTACCATATATACCGATCACAAAAGTCTCCAACATATATTTGATCAGAAACAACTGAACATGAGGCAGCGTAGGTGGATTGAATTGTTAAATGATTACGACTTTGAGATTCGTTATCACCCGGAAAAGGCAAATGTGGTAAACGACGCCTTAAGTAGAAAGGACAGAGAACCTATTCGAATAAAAGGAATGAATATAATTATTCATGCCAACCTTACTACTCAAATAAAAGAGGTGCAACAAGGAGTTTTGAAAGAAGGGAAATTGAAGAAGGAAATACCCAAAGGATCAGAGAAACATCTTAATATTCCGGAAGACAGAACCCGGTATAGGGCTGAAAGAATTTGGGTACCAAAGTTTGGAGATGTGAGAGAAATGGTACTAAGGGAAGCACATAAAACCAGATATTCAATACATCCCGGAGCGGGAAAGATGTACCAAGATCTCAAGATACACTTCTTGTGGTCGAGTATGAAACCCGATATAGCTACATACGTAAGAGAATGTTTGACTTGTTCTAAAGTTAAAGCTGAATATCAGAAACCAGCAGGTCTACTTCAACAACCTGAAATACCAGAATGGAAATGAGAAAACATTACCATGGATTTCATTACAAAATTGCCATAGACTGCAAGTGGTTATGATACTATTTGGGTAATAGTCGATCGTCTCACCAAATCAGCACACTTTCTACCAATGAGAGAAGATGATAAAATGCAGAAGTTGGCACGACTATACTTGAAAGAAGTCGTCTCCAGACATGGAATACCAGCCTCTATTATCTCTGATAGGGATGACAGATTTGTTTTAAGGTTCTGGCAGACGTTGCAACAAGCATTGGGGACTCGTCTAGACATGAGTACTGCCTATCATCCACAAACTGATGGGCAGAGTGAAAGGACGATACAGACACTTGAAGACATTCTACGAGCATGTGTTATTGATTTTGGAAACAGTTGGGATCAACATCTACCGTTAGGAGAGTTTTCCTACAACAACATGTAAGACCCTAATCTTCATTGTACAGCAGAGTATATAGAGTACATAAAGTGTGGGAATGATTGTGCAGTTAAACAGAAGTCAGAGATCGATCTGAGCTTAGTGCGCGCCGTGCACACCAAAGGGAGCGCGCCGCGCACTCCCTACTGTAGCCGAGTTTTTTTGCTATTTTAATGAGATATTTTGATGGGCATTTGGTAATTTCATTTGTAGACGGGATAAAGGCTGCCAGATCTGTTTGGGTGGAGTCATAACTCCATCTTCAACTACTTTATCCTTACCACTTTAAATCCTAGAGAGAGACTTCGATTCTTGAGTGAGAAAGCTTAAATCCAAGAGGAAGAAGTTGCTTTCGGGTCAAATCGCGTGCATTAAAGTTGTTCATCTCATCTCTAGCTTCGTTTTGGTTGTAGTGGTACGTTCTAACTTTAATTTCCTTACCTTAATTTTGTGTAAGGGTTAGGATTTGAGTTAGTGATGAACATAAAACCATATTTGGTAATTTTGGGTGTTCTTGGGTAAAATGGAGTCATAAAGACTCAATGGTAACTAACCTAGGGTTTCAAAAGGTTAATTGATGTTTATGAGTTCTAATTGGTTAGTTAATCACTAGCACACCTAGTTAATTAGTAAATGAGTGTTAGATGGGTTAGTAGATAACCCAAAATGGGTGTGTTGACTTTAAATTAGTCAAAGGGCTAATGATTGACCTAATTGGGAAATATGGGTATGAAATACCCTAATTGTGTAATGATTAATGTTGTTGGACCTTAATCACTAGCTTTTAAGTGATTAATGATGGTCTTGACCCTTAAAGGGCGGTTTTGGTGAAAATGGGGCATTTAATGCATTTAAGTCATTAAATGCACATAAGTGAAATTGTTAGTATTTAGTCCAACTAGTTATGTGGATTGATTGAAGTACTTATTATATTAGGTACTTTGATTTGAAGCTTGCGGAAGTATAAAACCGTCACCAAATCGTTAAAGGTGAGTGGAATGATTATATGCATATGTATGTAATGTATTTATTTGTAAGCTATGGTATGAACCAAAGAGCCGGTAGTGCCATAGTATGTGCGAGCATGCTATGATGTGAACCAAAGAGCCGGTAGCATCATAGTACGTGTGTTATAGTGTTAACCAAAGAGCCGGTAGCGCTATAGCACGATTTGTTAGGGTGTGAACCAAAGAGCCGGTAGCACCTTAGCATTGTTAGAGTGTGAACCAAAGAGCCGGTAGCACTCTAGCGTGAGTATGACTCGAGTTGTGATGTGAACCAAAGAGCTGGTAGCATCATGACAAATGCGTATGGTGTGAACCAAAGAGCCGGTAGCACCATGACGCGAGAATGGTTAAACATGGTTGTGTATTATTTTGTAGCATATTATATTATGCCGATTATATGTTATT